>NW_015172053.1:274470-309778 GCF_001447785.1 Gekko japonicus | reverse complement strand
AGTACCTTCCAGTGTGAATCTCTGAACTAGGAGTGGCTAAAAATACAGACAGAAATTTTATGCTTAGTTGATAATAGTGCAGCTTACCTTAGTAAGCAGCTTACCTGGCTTGCCTTAGCGACCAACAGATGGGTCTCCAAGACAAGCAGCCATTGTAGTCATTTTTTATTATGTTGCCCCATTTTTTTCTTAATTCAGACTTTATGAAACTTTATCTCTGTTGACTGACTTTCTTTTCACCTTGGCTTACATAAGCTTGGAATTAAGTTCTCTGTACAGATATACAATGGTACTATATTAAATTTCATAGATAAATTCTAATTTTGCCTTGAGTCTCCAGGTGCGCTGAGTTAGGCATCCTAACAGTAAGGAACAGGCAATTATTCATAGCCTGCAAAACTAGTTTGAATGACTTGTCCTCCGTAAGACAGGAGAGACCAGATATTGTTCAGTTCTCCAGAGTTCCAATCAATAGACTGCTCTGACAGTGCAATCCTATGCCAGTTACTCTATTCTATGTCCATCGATTTCAGTGGGTTTCAACTGGAGTAATTCTGCATAGGTTTGCATTGTGGGTCTCTTCCTGCAGCTCCCAAATGCTTTGTGTTTCACTTAATCCCAGTTTAGAAAATATCATTGAATGTTTTCTGCAATTCAAACATGTTTCTCAGAATAAGGCAATTGTAACAAATTGGTTTTAATGTTTTAACGTTTATTAAAACAGAATCCAGTTCAGATGTTACATTTAGGATACATGCATGTATTTATTATCTATTTAGTTAGACCCAGGCTTGAATCCCCACTCTGCTGTGGAAGTTTGCTGGGTGACCTTGGGCCAGTCACACACTCTCAGCCTAACCTGTAAGGATAAAATGGAGGAGAGGAGAATGATCTCAGCTGCTTTGGGTTCCCATTGGGGCAGTGTATGTGAAGCAAAATTAATAAAAAAATAAAAACTTTTTTATTTACTATAGCTGTGCTCCTGGTTATTTTGGAAACCCACTGAGATATGGAGGATACTGTCAGAAGTGTAATTGCCCTAATAATGGTCAACTTTCAAGCTGTGATCGCCTGACTGGGGGTAAGTAAAGATTTATTGATACCACTAGAAAATGTACTGTACTTAACTGAACAGTGTAACAACACCTCTTGAGTGGAGACTGGGAAGCTCCAGTGCAGAGACAAGTTAAGATTCCCCACTTGAATGAACTGAGTACATTCTGAGATGCCTATATTAATCTGTACCCTGGAGCTACCCTGGAGCTACCATCACTTTAAAACAACAACTCTACACTGTGTTCATAACCTATATGTAAACAACTTGTGAGAGAAGACACTAACCATAAAATAATGTAATGTTTAAACACAAGTAGTAGTATAGTAGAGGTATGTATGCAACAAGTCTTGTTTATTATTTCCCTTGTTGCAAGAATGACCACTCGGAGCGATGCACAGCTTAAGGCTAGAGACTTCTTCATCTCATACTGCTGTCCTTTCGATGTTAAAGCAGAATATGGAGGAATGCTGCTTCCTTTATTCCAACACATAGGAAAATAAGCCCTAGTTAAAACTAGATGACGTTTGTGGGGTATCAGACAAATTGCTTGACTTATTTTTTACATGATGCTTTGATTAAATCAGCACCTGTAATCAATAAAGAATTTTCAGAAGTAGACTTCAGGTTCCGTTGACATGCCACTAAACATTTACATTTGTAGAGGCTCAATGGCATAAGCTAATATCACAATATTGCGTGTTTCCACAATGTGTGTGTGTGACTGGCCTTTTCTACAAACTGAGAGAACCCTCACAGCCTCCAATGATTTTGGGGGAACCTCAGTTACCAGGTGTTCCAAAGGTAGCAAGTGTATAGGCTTTGGGTTCGGGCTGTGAGGTAAGTTTTGTGGTGAGCAAATAGAATATGAAAGACACTGAGGCAGGAATTGTATATGAACAACAGAGAAGATTTAATTATTTACAAGCTGGTTTCAAAGAACAAATCAGCAGTGTAGGTCTCCCGGAAGACAAAGAAAAAACCTTGCTGGGGCACATTAATTTAAAGTAGTTATGGCTTGAGAGAGTAGTTGTAATTTTCCCTAGTGCTTTAAGGCATAAACAGGCTTTTACTCTCTCACACACAAGATTCCACCTACACCAGCCTGCCCTTTCCTAAGAATCAAACGACATGGTACAAGGTCTGGTCATTACCAGAGACCATCCTAACAACTGGGTATTCTGTTTTCTCCCAGAGGTACAGCCTAACCATTCTGTCACACCACAAAGCAGAGCTACCCTTCACTCTGTCTTCTCTTATTCTGAGCCAGACCTGAGCTCTCACTGCTCTCTCCTTGAGGCAGAACTGAACTCTCCTCTGCTGTGCTTCCCTCCAACCCTTCATCGCCCTTCTGAAAGGTGATTGGATGCTGGAACAGCACTCCCATAGGCTCAAATGAGTGGCCGTTTTCCCCTTCAGGGGCAGGACAGACTCCTGTCCCTCAGAGTGTGTTTTTCTGATTTCCAAACTTTTAAACATTCATTTCGCTGCAGTACATAGTTTTCAGTGAGTATTATGCAGTGATGAAGGCAGTCAATATAGAGCATTAGGTGGCAATTAACACCATGGAAAGCACCTATTACCAGTTTATGTCAAAATTACAATAGAATTTACAATAATTAATAAAAAGTTATGAGTATTTCTCAGAACTTTTTATTGACTCCATTGTTGGATTTATACCTCAGTAAGCTTTGTCATACCTTGACCTTGGATGGCCCAGGTTGCCCAGTTTCATCAGATCTTGGAAGCGTTGGCCCTGGTTAGTACTTGGGTGGGAGACCACCAAGAAAGTCCAGGGTTACTACACAGAGGCAGGCAATAGCAAACCACCTCTGTTCTGTCTTGCCTTGAAAACCCTACAGGGTTGCCATAAGTCCATTGCAACTTTCAACCACCAAATGTTGTCATCTCAGCAATTTTGTACATTTTAACCAACTGCTTCCTAGTAATTACCATTTAGAGACAACTAGAATTTTACCTTAATCCACAGGGCAATGGGGGGGGGGGGAAAAGAGCAAATATCCATGTGGTACATATCTATAAATAGCAGTTCACATTTGTCTGGAACTGCCTCTGGTTTTCTAGCTATTTCAGCTAGAAGTTAAGGGAACAAACACTGTATTGTATACAGTACACATGTGTAAGCGCAAACACACAGACACAAAAGGAAACTAGATTCAGGTGGGTAGCCGTGTTGGTCTGAAGCAATGGACCAAAGTTTGAGTCCAGTAGCACCTTTGAGACCAACAAAGTTTAATTCTGGTTATAAGCTTTTGTGTACATGCACACTTCATCAGTATCTGTTGGTCTCAAAGGTGCTACTGGACTCAGACTTCGTATCGGGGAAATGAGGGATGCAGGACCCTTTGTATGCACCCTCATTCCCACTGTGTTCGATTTTGGGAGGGAGAGTAGCTGGCTTCCCAATTGCATCCAGAGAGAGACAGTTGTTCTAAATTAAGCCTCGCTTTATTCCATTACACATTCTTAAGTCAGAAAACATTTTTGTAGCATTTTGATATTCAACATGGAATATTTCAACACAACCCCAATACATAGAGAGTGCGCTTGTAATTCTATAAAGGATATCTTTGGTTGTTCTACCAAGATGCATAACTGTGGATAGTTGATCAGAACAACCAGGAGCAAGACTAAGATCAGACATTAAGTACCCTATTTCACCCACTGAAACTGAAGTAACTGTCAATCAAGTCTGTGACGAGCATTTGACCTATATCTGACATATACAACAAAGTCAGCCCCTTTCTTTCTGTCTCGGGGGTCAGGAAAGCTGGGTTAAGCCAGGGTGACTCACAGAATCAAGGAAGCTAGTTTCTGATACTCTTTATCTATTTAAATTTTGATAGTGACTTCTGACTGCTGTAAAATATAAACATTCCCAGTAACATGAGGCGAGGTCTTGTCCAGTGAAGGCCACACACAGCACACGGCAGCAGCCTGAAGCTTCCTGGAAGCAGAACAGAACCAAAGTTTCAACTATATAGGCTAATTACTATAGATATTAAAGGATTATAGGTGTATCAGAGGTTTTGCAGAGTTTTAGCAGAGGACTGAGACTCAATCCAGCCCTAATTCTGCAATACTTTGTACAAAAGGAAATTGTTTTATTTTAATCGACAGTGATGTTTTCCCTAAGGTAACATTATTTTTCTCTAGTTTCCATACCACAAAAGAACTGTATTATTGGTGGAAATATTGCCCGCCCATCCCCTGAATGAGACACGACACAAGTTATAGGTTAAACTGGGAACTTTATTTACAGCAAGCTGATCTGCACAACTTAGTTAACATGTTAAAGCACAGATTGCATCTGGCTTGCAAGGCAAGCTTCCTAACAGGGCAATACTACCCTGGCTCAGAGCAAGGTCCAGAATCCTTCCGAACCTTTTCCATCATAGCACGCACACGAGTGCATAGTGGGGATGGAGGGGCATAGTCCTCTCCCATGACTGCTAAGTCTTAAGGCTTATCGTATGTCCCCCAACCCCAAAGTGGCCCCCACTGAGCCACCCAGACTGCTAAGCCGACAGGTACCCAGTTTGAGGACCCCTCCCTATCGCTAATATCTCGGGGTGCTTACCCACTCGAAATCCCCTCAACCCGTGCTTTTCCTGCCATCCCACTTAGGGCCTAACCAGATTAACCAAGCCTATTTATAACTCACCACTTTGGACCATGTGGAGCACACAAAAAAGGCCCCCCTCCGAGCCAATTTTAAGTGAGGGTCCCAAAAATTCCTGCCTGGCCCCAAACTGGCAACCAGCTAATCCCACATTGTCTCATAAGAGGGAGGGAGGTTGGAGAGCTCATGCCGTGCAGGATTGCGGAGAGAAGACAGCTGCTGCTGAACTCGGTCAGCATGCCAGCCTCCCATTGGCCAGCATCCCCTCCAGATTGGCTCCCCTTCCCCTCGTGATTCATTCTATGAGGAGGTGGGGGAGTGGGCAAATGCCAGCACCCGCCTCATTCAGTAGGAAGCAGTCTTCTAAAGAATGTCTTTTAAAAATCCTTCTCTCTTACTGAAATAAGTTGCCAGAACAAGTGATATCTTTAATTGGTATTCAGCTTAATTTCCAGTTTTGAACTGCTATTTCCAGCCATCTGTTTCTCCACATCAGCAGTAGCATCATCTGTGATCAGTAGCACGTGTGTTTTAGCAGGCTCTGACGTCACTGTGGTCTTGTACTAGCCTATTTGAAGGTTTTAATTTCACCATCTTTGGTGGTTCTGATTACTATGCAGGCTATAAGGAAAATCATATTTAATTGACACTTTACTTAAACATATTATAAAATGTATCCAAGAGGTATTTTTGAGTGTAGTGATCAATGAGTAAAAGTGCTATGTCCCCAGTGATGTTAGCTTCTAAGCATTACATTTTCTTAGCTGAATAATTCCTTTTAAAATCGCTCAGTTCCTTTTAAAATTACGTTCCACTGAAAAGATAAAGTCAGATGGCCATGGTACTGGACTTAGCTGTTTCATGTAGTTCTCTTTAAGTATTGTAACTTGTTGTTCTTCTTAGTAAGGTCTAGAGGTTGATTTTCAACGTGGAATATGTTCCAAACCATTTAACGTGAGAATGTCAGTTTGGGAGACACTGCACCATGGCTGTGTTCTGCCACTCATCTTCAGAGATCTGAGATCATTCGTCTTTGTTCCTATAAAAATGGTATTTTACCAAAGAAGGAGCCCAATAAAAACCTCTAAATTTAGAATTTAGAAAGCCATCTGATTTAGAAAGCTATTACCGATTTTTGACAGTCTGAGATTGTCTCTAGCCATCACATGCAAGGCATTAAGACCCATTTGCAGAACACAGAGAGAACACCCACTAGCTCATGGTATCATGTTAGCTGTGTTGCTTTAAGTAGTTATGATCTGATTTTTTTTCTTTTTAATTTCCAGAATGCATAAGTCAAGAACCAAAAGATGTAGAACGTCAGGAAGACTGTGATTGTAAGTAATAATGCTTGACTAGTTTAGCTTACTATTTATAAGATTTCATTCAATCATCATTTTAAAGGCCAGCGGTATTTGTTTTAACGTCAATTTACCTTTTAAAAGTTGATTCATAAAGTACCTAAAGAAAAGTCAAACAAACAAAGACCCTACTCTGTAAAAAAAACAACTCTAGATATAAATGTACAATGGAGGGCTGTGGGATTTGGTTGCAGCCTTGGATGGATGAGTTTCTCTTGTCTTTGTTCTTCCGTGAGGGACGTTGTTTTAATGTCACATTAACGTGCTCCATATGTCGTTGTTACCACATAGTAAAAATGGGCAATTTACACTGTCTTTTTCCATTCAGCTTGCGATAGCTGTGTAATTACTTTGCTGAAAGATCTGAGTACGATGGGTGATGAGCTCCATCTGATTAAGTCCCAGATGCAGAGTCTCAACACCAATGTCCATGCACTGGAACAAATGAAGAATCTGCAAAACCGTGCCAAGGACCTAAAGGTAACATGAAAACTGATGTTCTACATCTCTGTGTGTGTGTGGTGGGGTGGGGGGGAGGTAAATAAAGAAATGGGAAGTGACTACCCCCAGGAACCCACATTGGATTGCCTTACATAAAAGTGACTCCACAGGGCGCTAGTCACAAACAGAAAAAACTCTTCCTTCCATTGTGAAAGTAAGTCTGGAAGGAAGCTAAGTACCTTGAGCAACGATCTACATGGATATAAGGCACAGGAAAGGGGAGAGTTCAGCGCTTCTTTCCTGTCTGCTTGCTTTATTGTTCAAACATGAATATGAATGAGGCATAGACATGAAAAGAAATGTGTCTGCCTCAGTTGTGTCTAGTTTAGCCCTTAATACAGTATGTAGCTGCACTTTCATACTAAATTTTGGCTTATCTGGGATCAGTCATACATCCTTTTCTGTTTACCTTTATTTTCAGGCTCAGTTGAACCATTATCGTTCTACTGTTAAGACTCAGAGCACAAAAGTGGATGAACTGGAGACAGACTTGATTGACCTTAATCAAAATGTTAATGCTTTAAGAGAAAAGGTGGGCTGTTTAAATATTATCTAATTCTGTATGTCGTGGATGTTGCAGTATTACAAGTTGTCATGGGTACTGATACTTGTTAGTAAATGTTGAGATTTTAAGACAATTATCTCAGAACTGGAACTGGAAAATCTCAGAAAACTTTAAATTCCAGTGATAGTTAAAAACAACAAAGTGGCTTCTCTAGGGTATCCAATTGAGTCTATGGGAGAGGAACCCATGGGTGAGACATGGCCTGTGATGCATTTTCATTCCAAAGTCTTAATTAACAATACATTTCAAATTCACAATGTTTCTCAGATCTACCATAATGTATACATTGATATATTATTTTGGTTAACTGGCAATAGCAAATACACCTTTAACCACATATTTATTTATTTATTGGATTTTTATTCTGCCCTCCCCAAACGGGCTCAGGGCGGATCATGACAAATTGAGTCAAAGACTCGTTACAATAAAATCACATTAAAATCATAAAAACAATAAACCATAAAATTGGTAGCAGCGATATAAAATCTGTTGGGGCCACACGGTGGAATCAGATGGGCCCTTTCAGCAAGTTGGAAATTAAAGCAGGGAGGCCAACTGAGGTGGACGCCCGCTGCCTCAACTGAAGGCCTGGCGGAACAGTTCTGTTTTGCAGGCCCTGCGGAACAATAAAAGGTCCCGCAGGGCCCTGATCTCCAGTGGGAGCTGATTCCATCAGGCCGGGGCCAGGGCAGAAAAGGGCCTGGCCCAGGCTGAGGCTAAATGGATGTCCTTTGGGCCGGGGGTAACCAGTAAATGTTGGTCCTATGAGCACAAGGCTCTTTGGGGCACATATTAATTAGCTGTCTCTTATTTTTTTTAACTTAGTTTTTTTGTCTTTTTATTAGGCTGAAATGAATTACAGAAAAGCAGAGACACTGTTTAATAATTTTAGTAAGACCAACCAAAGGGGGAAAGACTTGATTTCAAAGATACAAAGTGTTGTCACCAATGTTAATGGTAAGATTAGCTTCTGCTCCTCTTTGATCACATCCTGTTTTGTAGAAATAATTGCAGGTGATTTTAATTTTCTGCTGAAATTTGACATACTACGCACTTCTCTGCTGCATGTTTTTTGTTATAAAAAGCAAGGCTTATGTACATTTTTATCCCATCCTTTCTCCAATGAGCTCAGGATAGCATACATGGTTTTCCCTTCCTCTGTTTTATCATCTGAACAACTCTGTAAGGTAAGTTAGGCTGAGAGGATGACTGGTCCAAGGTGATCTAGCGAATTTCATGACAAGTCGGGGTTTGAACCTGACTCTCAGGCCCTGTCTGTATCACACCTATTCACATTCCTTTTCATAACCTAGTAATTGATAAGATAGTCTTACCAGTGTTTTCATCAGTTTTGACAGCTGTGAGTGCCCATAGTATGCTTCTTGCAGGATCATTGATGAAAATGGGATGTCTCTGACAGTTTTTCTACTCCCAAAACTTGTCATGTCTAGTTGTTTTCAGCTGTGTGCATTGTCCTCATAACACTGTGAGCATCTTACCAGCACTGCCAGAAACAGAGTGAAAATGTGGCTATATAACAATGTAGAAAACTATAGGGCAGAAAATGCATAACTGGGAATGCCATTTGAGCAGCATTGCTTTGGAAAGCATAACATATATATAATCCTGGTGATGGTGAACCTTATCCTGCTAGTGTATAAGAGGAAAGGCAACATATAATTCTATTAAGTAAGAGGTCAAAGCAGAGTGAACTCAAAATTGGTGCAAGAGTGTTGCATGATGAGTGATTGGTTCTTTATTGAATGACTGTGTTGAATGATTTAAAAGAAGAACACACTGGTCTGAAAAACAATGTGTTGAAGTGTTTCATTCATTTGAATATGTTTTTCTTATTGTAGTTCTCCTGGAACAGATAGCTGGTATTTCTGCAGAAGGAAATTCTTTGCCTGTGGGAGATGCCGCCAAAGACCTTGCTCGAGCTCAGCAAATGGTCACAGAGATGCGAAACCGCTATTTTGGTCAAGAGCAGCTAGAAGCAGAAAAGGAGAAAAGAAGAGCTGAGAATTGTAAGAGCTTAATGATTGTTTGCAGTTTCATGAAGATCTTGGAGAAGGAAATGCTTTGTATGGATTTACATCCACAGGGCAGATAAGGAGAATTATGGCCTCATTTGGAGAAGCAATAAAGGTGTTGTACTAAATGTTGAACTGGACGTGGAGTTTGCAGCATTAAAATAACATGCAAGGAATCTTGTAGCATACCAGACATTCCCAAGCCAGTATGAGAGAACAAGAGAAAAGACAAGAATGGGGAACAGAAATACAGATGGTAGAGTGGTCAAAGCAAACATGCGCCCTCAAATGAAGAAGCCTTATGGATTCTAGTGCTATGGCTTCTGAGGTTTAAGCTAAAGAGGAGACTAATCTGATCAGGATGTGAATTGTCTGTCCTTGAGTGCTGTTTTTACCACTAAAGAACCCTTATAATTAGTGAACATTTCTCCCTGTTATGGAAATTCATAATTTTGCAAGACAGTTGTGTGTATTTATCATGAGCTATTGCAGTTTGGTAAGTCTGGAGAAAATGCAAAATAATTTACTAAGGACCTGTTGTATGAGAATGAATACTACAGAGTATATAGTACTCTATTAGTGTTCAATTATATATCTAATAGTCAAGGTAGCCCTGCCATGGGAATCAAAATATCTGCACAGTGAGGCAACCCAGGGCTAGGATGTATGTTTCCACAAATGCAAGGGAAACCCCAGATTACACAATAATATGAACGCTTTTTTTAAAAAAAGGAGTAAAAATGTGGTAGTGATGGCCACCATTTGCAGGTAGGCCAGTAGCCTCCTGCTGCACCAGTGAAGGGGAAGGGAAACAAAAGCAGGTAAGTTGCTAGTGGAATGGGATTCTGAATGGATTGTGGAGAGGTGGACAACGAAGAAAAATCAGGCAGGTGGGTGGGAGGGAAGACTTGGTGGGTGACGGAGGGACCAGGCAAGAAGTCCAGGAGGGGTGGGCAAAGTGTGGGAGTGGAAGTGGCCATTGGGAATACGAATGGGGTGATCTGGGCAGGTGGATGAGAGGAAGAAGAAACCTGAGCCAGAGAAGGTAGAAGGAAGGGGAAGAGATTTCTCCTCCTCCATGAGTATTCACAGTCCCCCTTTTGTAAGGTCCTAATAAGAAGATGTAGCAGTAGTGTATGCAGTGGGCCTTATAGTCAACTATTCACTTACTAGAATATATCAGTTTGAATTAAGCTTGTAAGCTTTGAGTTGGGATGTTCCTGGAGATTTGGAAGCAGAACCTGGGGAAGGTGGAGTTTGGGGAAAGGGTTGAGCTCAGCGGGGATGTGATGCCTTAGAGTCCACCCTCTGAAGTTGCCATTTCTGCCGGGGGAACTTATATCTGTAGTTTGTAGAGATCAGTTGTAATTCTGGGAGAGCTCCAGGCCCCACCTAAAGGTTTGCAACCCTAGTTTGAACTGCTACTTTAGTCTCCACCCCTTCAGCAAACACAAATAGTATAGTGTAACAGCACAGTTACTTTTGTCCAAGGACCACCTGTTGGGAGTTGTCACTTCATCCATCCATGGGTTCAGACAACAGAGTGGGGGATCGTGGAATGAAATTTTTAAAAGACCCAATTGGACATCATTGCAACAAGCAGCCGTTGATGTTTAGATCGGCTAGCTGCTATTTGGGTATCAAAGCAATACACTCACAAGGAGTACTTCCGGCTCTAGGAATACAACTAAGTTATGCCTGATCTTTCACTCACTTCTGTTTCATAAGTAAAGGTAAAGGTTTCCCTTGCTCGAAAGCTAGTCGAATCCGACTCTAGGGGGCAGTGCTCACCCCCATTTCCAAGCCGAAGAGCCAGTGCTGTCCAAAGACATTTTCGTGTTCATGTGACTGGCATGACTAAACACTGAGGCACACCGAACACTGTTACCTTCCCACCAAAGTGTTTATCTACTTGCAATTTCTAGATTTCAAACTGCTAGGTTGGCAGGAGCTGTGACCCAGAGACAGGAGCTCACCCCATCACACAGCACTAGGGTCTTGAGCTGCTGAACTACAGACCTTCCGGTCTGCAGCTCAGCGTCTTAACCTCTGAGCCACCACGGCCCCCCTTCTGTTTCATACAGGCATAATTAAGCAGCTATCAAAACCAAAAACTGATGGATAGCTTGGTTCCTATACATAGTGGTACAACCAAAGATGGTCTATCCAGTTAAAATTGAGAAGATATCAATCTAGAATGAGGCATGGAATATACCTCCAGTAGAATGAGGTAGTGGGATTCTTAGGTGGCAAAAATGGCTGGCATTACTTCAGATTGCTGATGAAGGGGGCAACCAGAAATAATGGCTGAAGTGTTGCTAGAAGAAGGAATGTCACAAGAGTTTGGAAGCCTGTGGAAGTGAAGTTGTAAGGGTAATTTTTTTCTCCTATATGGAGAGTGGTGGCAGCACTCCAACAGGGGACAGATCAGCAGGCTTACAGTGGGTAGGATGGGAGTTTGATGCCTCCTCAAATCTGCCACTGAGAGTGACCAGGCTGCCCCATTACAGGACCAGCCCCCAAATTCGGAAATATATACTCCCTCTCCTGAAGTCTAAAGTGGTATGGTCCATTCCACCTTCGCAGCACACTGCCACCCCATTACTACCTCATTCTGCTGCGAGTATAGATGAGATGCAAAGCCTCATCCATATGTGATGCTGGCAAGGCTAAGAGGTTTCCTGTGCTGTGAATTTGCCTGGGATTAAAGTTTCATTTAAACAGTGCTACAGCTTGTGCAAAGCAACAATACGTGTGTTTAGTTTGCATGCCAGAGATTCATAGCCCTTATGAATATTATGCTTTGTGCAAACCAAGTATGCATAAGTGCTATGCACAAATTCCAGCACAGCTTAAATAAGACCCTGAGCTTGTTCAAAGTCGCACTGGGAAGCTCTTTTGTTTTATCAGCCACAGGTTTAATTAAAGCCTAAGAATATTCACCAGAGAGGGCTAAAACTGTGTGGAAGCTCTTTTTACTACAGCAGTAATGCTCATAGAACAATTGGGTGCACTCTTATTTTGTTATCCAATACTAAAATCTGCCTTTTTCTAATTGAATAGTGCTGGATCGTGTAAGAAATGAACTACAAAAACATCAGGAGAAAAACCAAGGGCTAATTAAAATGATAAGAGATTCATTAAATGGTTTTGAATCCAAACTCAATGATCTCCGTGAATCTTTGAAGGAAGCAAAAGAGAAAACCAAACTGGCTGAAAGTTTGAATGGAGAGAATAAAGTCCTCTTGGACAATATTAAGGTAATACTGTGTTGTTTTTTAGTTTTTCCTTAGCTTAATGGATGAAGAACAGGCCAAATTCCTTCACAAAAAAGTGGTAAAATAAAATACAATTGTCCTGATACAGTGACAACTTTTGTTTTGTGTTATTTTCCCTTAAAAGAGGTTTGTAGTAGTCCAGTGAGACTAGCAATAAAGATATCCCTGTTTTCCTTTGCTTCTTTATTTCTTAGACATTTGACATCAGAGTTCAGTTTCCCTGGACAAAGCCAGATAAGATATAATTTATTCAAACAACATGCCCAGACCCATTTCCTCTCTCCTGAGAATACCTTGGGTGCCTCTGTCATATATGGACATGTACAAAATTGTTCCACCCTGTTCTCTTTTTCCTTTTGTGCCGAACATTTTTTGTGGCAAGAATATTCCTATGAAGTGTGAAATTGTTTTGGAAGCAACAAGTTGCTTCATTTTAGAGAATAATACTCCAGTGCTTCTGGGAAAAATTTGACTTTAGCTCTTGGGTCCAACCTTCTATTGATTGCAGCACAATGGCTGTGTGAAGGATAACATCACATGGGGGAAGGAAGGGTTCCATTCATCATTGTAGGTAAATATTGTTGTTTAGCAAGAAATAGAGTTCAGACATCTTATAGCAGAACCTTTGGTGTAGTGGTTAAAAGCGGCGGACTCTAATCTGGACAACCGGGTTTGATTCCCCACTCCTCCACATGCAGCTACTGGTGTGACCTTGGGTCAGCTACAAGCTCTTTCAAAGCTGTTTTCTCAAGAGCAGTCCTCGAAAGAGCTCTCTCAGCCCCACCTACCTCACAGGGTGTCTGTTGTGGGGAGGGGAGGGGAGGGGAAAGGAGATTGTAAGCCTCTCTGAGATTCCCTCGGGTACATTACATTACATTACATTACATTACATTACATTACATTACATTTGCGATTTATATACCGCCCTATCCAGTGAAGGGCGGGGTATAAAACCAATCTCCTTCCCCTTCCCCCCTCCTCCTCCAGTAGCATCTTATGTACAGTTACTTCAGTGTGAGTTCAAAGGAAACTGGAGTAACTCTGCATAGAATTGCACTGTTAAAGTTTTAGAAGTCCTACTTTTCTTTCTTTCATCCTTACTCCTTTCTTAGGGGAGAATTGTACATTATGTATACATGCTTATTTTCCTCAAGTTTTTTTGAACTGACTGTGGCTGTGGAAGTGAAGAAATATATGGGATACAGGGGGGTATTTAACTCTTATTCACAGTGTAGTCCAGTTCAAAGCCCATCCAAAGGATGACTTGTTTCTTTTTACCCTAGGACTGAAGACCAGCCTACCCAGAACCATGATAGAAAGGGAAATTTGATCTTACCTATGAATTCCTGTTTTCAGTTGTCTCCAAGTTCAGTCTAGTTGCCTGCTTTAGAACAGCAATAAAAAGATCAATGAAAAGCAATACACTGAGGAACTTTTATATTTGATGCAGAGTCTACAGTCACATATTTCAGCTACAGGCTTAGTTTGAGTCTGGAGGGAGTATCTGCTTTCCTGTCTTGTGATTTCCCTTTACCTCTCTCAGATTGGAAGTTAGTTATACTGTCAACACTGTTTATCACTATATACCCCTCCTAAGCCACTGAAGATGGGAATTCACAAGTAAGCTCAAATCGTACTTACTTCCAAAGAACCACAGTTGACTTAGGATCACCCTGCCTTGGGGTCAGTGCAATCTCATAATTAAACATGTTTAATCTTCTCTTGAGTGGAATAGGTAGCCAAACCTGGTCTTTGGCTGAATTGTGTACCTTATTCTTACACAAAAAGGTACATTAACTATACCTCTGATGACATAAGCTCCCTTTTCTGCTGTTTTGTTAAAAAACCCTGCAGTACTTGTTTCCTTTCTTTGTCAGAAACGGACTGAAGATATGAGTATTCAACAGAACAATATCTTCGATCATCTGAGTTCTGCTGAAGCAGCTTTGTCTCAAACAAACAGTGTATTTGAATTGCTGCAGAGGAGTAAGGAGGTACGTTAAATCTGTGAAGAGGGGAAAAAATTAAGAATGCAATCGTAAGGGAATTTAAAAAAAAATGTTTCAAGAAATGGCTTTACTTTGTAGAAAGCAATAAGCTGCCCACAAAATACAAGTTATATAAATTTCATCTTTGTCTAAACCTCTGTTGCTTAATCCCCCCATGCTATGCTTGAAAGCACACAATCATCAGGATTTGCATGAAGAGCTAAGGCGCACAAAAGAAAACTGTGCCTTTTGTTTCTTGTTGTTTTGTAACATGTGTGTGTGACAGCAGAAATTACTGTTTTCCCTCAAACCTTAGGAATATGAAAATTTAGGGGCCCAGTTTGATGGTGCAAGGAAGGATCTATTGGAAAAGCTGAGGAGCCTTTCTTTAGCTGGCAGCAAGACTTCTCTTGTGGTGAGGGCTGAAGAACACGCCAACTCTTTACAAGACCTGGCAAGGCAGCTGGATGAGTATGTTTTCATTTCTGTGGATGAATAGTTTAAGAAGAAGAATCATCTTGCCAAAATGTGTTGTACGTAGCATGCTCTTTTACCTGTACTAACTGTAAACTACAAAAAACAAAAAAGAGCACCTTTATCTTGTATGTGTAAGTTTAGATTTAAAGATAAGAGGGAGATTTCTGTACTGAGAGTACAATTTCAAGAACATTTTCATAGGAGTAAGCCCCATTAAGTAGACATGATTAGGCTTTCACTGTGCGTCATGGTCTGAAGCCTAGCATCTCAAGGTCTTTTTTGCACATTTAAGAAATGCCATGTTCCCATCCGTGGGAAGTTGAAAAGTGAGCACTATTATACTCTTATACAAAGCAGCTCACTGCAGTAAGAGCACTAATTTTAGAAAAATCTATATCAAATGTAATATGAATAGTAAAACCAACATTATTTAGGTGTTTTCCTTCCAGTCGCATCGTACTACTGATAGCCTGCACATTTTGGGAATGATCCAGCTAAAGTTAAGTATAGTAGACCACACGCCTAACATTAAGCACAGTCCTGCCCATTTCAATGGGAGAACTAAGCATGTCATGAACTTTCTCTAAGCAGAATTGGTTGCATACAGTAGTGCTTAACTTTGGCAGAGACCGTGTTGTTGTTATTCAGTCACACAGTCGAGTCTGACTCTTCGCGACCCCATGGACCAGATCACACCAGGCCTTCCCGTCTTCCGCCATCCTCTGAAGTTGGCTCAATTTCATGTTCGTTGCATCTATAACACTGTCTAACCATCTCATCCTTTGCCGTCCCCATTTTCTTTGACCTTCAATCTTTCCCAGCATCAGGGTCTTCTCCAGTGAGTGCTCCCTTCTCATTTGGTGGCCAAAGTACTTGAGCTTCAGTTTCATTATCTGGCCTTCCAGGGAACAGTCAGGGTTGATTTCTTTTAGGATTGACTGATTTGATCTCCTTGCAGTCCAAGGGACTCTCAAGAGTCTTCTCCAGCACCATAGTTCAAAAGAATCTATTCTTCGGCGCTTGGCCTTCCTTATAGTCCAACTCTCGCAGCCATACAATACTACTGGGAATACCATTGCTTTGACCATGCGGACTTTTGTTGGCAGGGTGATGTCTCTACTTTTTATCACACTGTTTAGGTTCGCCATCGCTTTCCTCCCCAGGAGCAGGCATCTTTTAATTTCATGGCTGCTGTCACAGTCTGCGATGATCTTGGATCCCAGGAATGTGAAGTCTGTCACTACTTCCACGACTTCCCCTTCTATTTGCCAAGGAGTGATGAGGCCAGATGCCATGATCTTAGTTTTTTTGATGTTGAGTTTCAAGCTAACGTTTGCGCTCTCCTCTTTCACCCTGAGCAAGAGGCTCTTAACCAGGATTAAACTTTCTTAAATTCAAAAAAAGAGGACAGAGAAAGAATCCCACTCTGTTATATATACTGCTCATTCTAGTTTCTTGCAACATTTTCTTGGGGACTGGCCACCTTGACTTATTGGTCTATGAGGTGTGTCTTTTAATTTAAATTTTCAGTGTAACAAAAGTTCATGGTGCTGAAGTGTCCATATCAACAAATGCCTCAGTACTAAAATACTGTGTCCAGACCACTCACGTTATGTAACATACATTTTCTTAATGGACATCTATGTATCTACTTTGTCTATGGTCTTTTCACAGGCTCAAGAAAAACGCAAGTAATGATGATCTGGTGAGGTGTGCTGTGGAAGCCGCTTCTGCCTATGAGAATATTATCAGTGCCGTCAAGGCAGCCGAGGCAGCCGCCAACAGAGCAGCCAATGCCGCGGATTCTGCTTTAGCTGTAAGCATATTCTAAAATGACTTCATGAAGGCCACTTTATTTTTCAACCACTGAATTTCTGAAAAATAGGTGTCATGCTGGTTGAACTTGTGCACTGGGGTCTATTAGGATTAAGGTGGCCAGGTGGATCTAATAACTCTTACTGGGAATACAGGGGGCTTTTCATTCACAGTTTTAACATTTTGCATGTCTTGAAATGTTGCTGTTGCATGAATGTTCCATGTAAGCATTTTTGGTGGTTTAAAAGCCCTGACTACTGTCTACAGTGGAGCTGCCCAAGTATGTAGGCTCACCAAGGAGAAGCCCTGCCCCTAATCCTACATACAAAAGAGCCACTTACATTTACTCAGCTACTTGTGATGAAAAACCACTTTCAGATGCACAGAGATGGTCACAGCTCATTATTTCCTCTGAGACCTTTGGCTCAATCATATTGCAGGTGCCCCTAAATTGGCATATACTTGCAATGAAACAAATGGAGGTTGCATACAACAGCAGACTATTGTGAATTACATTCAATACAAACAGAAGTCAATTGGGGAAGATGAAAGCTCCCTGATGGCGAAGTGCTACAGATTTTCTATACCTCTACCTATTCCTGACATAATTCAGAAATCACAGGCTACGGCTTGTTTGTGATGTGCACAAGTACTCATGTGCTTCTGTTTCTCCTCCTTCCTTCCTTCCTTCCTCTTCCTCCTCTTTTGCAGCATGGCAAAACTGAAGACAAATCTTCAACTAACTCCAGTTGATTGTGACATCCACATGTGAGCACATTTCTTTCTCATAAACTGGGATTCTTAACCACAGTTTAATCCTGGTTAAGAATCCCAGCTACTGGGAAATAAACTAACTTTGGTTTATTAAGGAGCCTGTGTTTGGATACCACAACTAATTAGAGTTAGCTGAAGACTTTGGACTTTCATCTTGACATGCAACATGGGGAGGAGGGAGTGCTTTAGCCCAACAGGTAACCAGGTTTGTGGCCATCATAAATTCTCCATTTGCTCATGACATTCTCTGCTTTTCTTGCTCAGTGGTAAACATCTACTATTCTCCCTTGTTTATAGTACCATGGATTATCAATTTAAAATGGTTTTTTGTTCTTTCTATTTCATATTAACACCTTATTGTACAATGCTTCATTACCAGACAATGGACAAAAATGATCTGCCAGGGAAAGCCAGGAGACTGAAGACTGACAGCAGCAATCTGTTAGATCGAGCACAGAAGGCCCAAAAGACATTAGAAGGTATCTTGAAAAATAAGTAATTTGAGGGATGAAAACAACTTTGCAAGATTTTGATGCTGCTGTTCCTGACTTCACCTTATTGGGAGCCAAGTCATATAGCTTTTCTGAGGTGGTTTTGCCATTCTAGTTTCTTGCTGAAAGCCATTAGTTTAAAATTGACTGAAGAAAAAGTTGGCTAAGGCTGCAATCCTGTGTACATTTACTTGAGAGTAACTCCCGCTGAATACAATAGGATTTACTTCTAAGTACAAACACTTAGGATTGTGCTATAAATCACTACACTGAACAAAAGACTGGTTTCAAAAGGGTTCTTTGAAAGGTGAAACATTGCCTGTGAAGGCTGCTGAATGCTGCTGCCTTCATGGGCAATGCAACAATCCCATTAAACAGTTGGGGTGGATTCTGACATCTATAGGCACAAGGATGCAGGATAATCCCTCCTCTGCCCCCTGGAACACTTTCCTATCCCTGGAATCTTTATCCCGGGAGTCAAGGGGTGTGTGTGTACTAATAGCCATGTGGCTGGGCAGCTACAGTGGAGAGGGGGTGAAATGGTACCCATCTCTTGTAAAAGTCAGAAAGGATTATCTTGTTCCCTTCTCCCTCCCCACTGCAGCCCCACAACTGGTATCACTATTAATACAGGGGCTCCAGAGGGAAGGAAAGTGAAAACCCCAAACCATCAGCACTTTCCTTTGGCAGTTCTGAGGATCCAAATTTTTGTCCAATTCATAGTGACCCTAGAAATTTTTAATCAGAGTTTAGAAAAAGCTATAGCTACAAGTTGGAATGTGAGGAAAAAGGAAATAATCCACCAAACATTAAGCGGCAGAAAGATTTTGCCTTTTAATATAGTATGTATCTGAGTGTGTATGCAGTGCACATGATAGCTACTTGAGGATTTTATTATTAGAGCTTAAGTCAAAAGGGGACAGATGTGACCAGACCCTAGAACACTGTCTGCAATATATGAAGTTCCACCATACAGTGACAATGCACGTTATCTGACGTACTGGCCACTAAGGGATGATGTACAAGAAGAGTTCAAATGTCCCTAGTGCTGCTTAATCCTCAGCTAGCTGTTTTATTTGCTGATAAAAGTAGTCTGGAGTTATCTCCTCAATACAGTCTGGTCTCATGGAAAACTGCTTTCTTGTAGTAGAATGTTGGGTTTTTAGCACAGAAGTATGGATTTCCTGAGTACACCTAAGGTTCTTCCAAATGCTAAAGGAAACGGGAGAAGACCAGATTCAATTAATGGAGTTCCATTAGAGCTGAATATGACTTTTTTAGATTCACTTCTCGTCTGCTTAGAAAAAGACTGTCTAGAGAGTAAAGCAGAAAGAGGTTGTAGGTAGCTATGTTGGTCCAAAGTAAGATCGAAAGCCACATAATACCTTTTTTGAAGAGAGTAACTCAAATGACACAAAACAAATAAAAATGGAAGGGAGTTCGTAATTACCAGGCTGATTCAAGACAGATTATTTTTTGTGTGTACAGGAATCAATCCTGCACTTGAACAAGTAAACAGCAGAGTTGGGGATGCTCAACGCAGGAAAAATTCCATCCAGGGAGAACTTGCAACCTTCCAAAATGACCTTCAGGGGATAAACAGAGGTAAGTTACTTAATTTCTACTACTGTGCATTTTGGTCTGCATTTATTATTATACACACCGTATCTGTATGTTTTCCCCAGGATAACTTTGTCTCTTTCTTAAAAATTTAGTAGAAATAAGGGACACCAAAGGAAACTGATTGGCACTAGTTTTGGGTAAGATTCCCAGAGCCGTGAAGAGGACCACTTTGGGAAATTGTGTTTATTGAAAGGGTGTGAGCCAGGCAAATGTTGCTTTTTTATTACATGTTAAGATAGGAGAAAAGTATTAACTCATTCATCTGTGTGCCTCTTTGTCTTCTGTTAGAAGAGATAGACAGCATGATTACAAATGCAAAGAACATGGTCCAAAATACCAACGAAGTTACTGCCAATGTACTAGAAGAACTGGAACCAATTAAAACAGATGTTGAAAATATAAAAAACACATATGAAAGCATGCATAGTGCTGACTTCAACGCAGCTTTGGTAGAGGCAAACAATTCAGGTACATAATTTGTTTGCTTACACTAATCTTTTCTGAATTGCAGATAAGGAATCATAGCACTTACTGGTTCTCTTTGGAAAGCAGAAAATATAAGATAATCTGGGCGTTACTAGCTTTTCGTAGGATATAGGCAACCTGTTAGTTAACGACTTGAACTCTTTAATTCATAGGACAGAGATTATTGTGAAGAAATGGCTTTACATATATATTCTCATGGCTGCTGCCCTTAAGATAACAATCTCGCCCATATTTGTATTTTTATTTTCAGCATTACTATTTTCTGCACAGTGGGTATTGAAAAAGATTCCATCTGTGTTCCTCAGACTATTTTGGATAATAAGAAACCAAGGGTTAATAAGAAAATTAAGCAAGCACCATGTGTGAAAGGAGATGTAGCTGCTTCTAATATAGTTAGATATTATCAGACCACATTATTGGTAGCACTGGCATATTGGTTCTAGGAAAGTAGGAATGTTATTCGGGAGTTGGAGCAGAAAGGAATATTGTTTCCTTTGAACAGGTGGATCTGGCAGAATAAAAACCAAATGGCTGTGTCCTTCTTGAATCCAGTCAGGGAAGCATTAATTGATCATTGGATAGATGTTTCAATAGCATGTGGTTTAAATATTCTCCCCTGACACTTTGGATGTGTGTTAAGGGGTTGCAGAAGATGCTAAGATTTGGAAACTTTTACCAGTGAATGCAAACATGTCTGTCAATATTTATTGATCTCAAAGAAAAGGGAAGTTTTATGACCTATAATGAGCTGGAAAAGAGAATTGCACCATAAAATTCCTTTATTTCAGTATTTTCAGTTCAGACATGGAATTAAGAACAACTAATGTGTTTAGATGATTGATTCAAAATAATTCTGATTTGTCAAGGGCAATCTAAGGGTGTGATCACATGATCAGTTTGGCCCGACATAGCCACCCTTCCCCTCTGGATCAAATGGGTGCTACCAAATGCACACATCTGGCTTCTGTGCCCCAGTCATCCCTACTTCATCCTAAAATGACTCCCAAGTGGATTATTTATTTATTTAATTAATTGGATTTTTACCCCGCCCTCCCACCGAGGCGGCTCAGGGTGGCTTACAACAATTTAAAACAACATACAATTTTAAACCAGCAAATACAAAATATAAAATGCAATAAATACAGTAAAATTAAGTAAATCCAGCAGCATCCTGTGGTAAAATGCTAGTGTGACCCAGCCGGTGCAGTCAGCTCTTTTTTGAACGCTTGGTGAAACAGCTCAGTTTTCGCCGCTCTACGGAACTGCTGGAGGTCCCGTAGAGCTCTAATTTCATTAGGGAGCTCGTTCCACAGCGTTGGCGCCACCAGGGAGAACGCCCTGGTCCTGGTTACCATCAACCTGGCCTCCCTAGGCGCAGGGGGGGCCAGGCGGTGTTGTGATCCAGACTTCAGTGCTCTTGGGGGAATGTACGGGGAGAGTCGGTCCCTCAGGTAGGCAGGCCCCTGACCATTTAGGGCTTTAAAGGTCAAAACCAGCACCCTGAAGCGAATCCGGAACGCTATTGGAAGCCAGTGCAATGACTTCAGCACAGGCTGGATGTGCTTCCACCTGGGGAGACCCATCAACAACCTGGCTACCACGTTTGGAACCAGCTGCAAGTTATGAAGTTGCCCCAAGGGCAGCCCCATGCAGAGAGCATTACAATAGTCTAGCCTCGAGGTGACCATAGCATGGATCACTGAAGTCAGATCATTGCGTTCGAGGAAGGGGACCAACTGCCTAATCAGCCAAAGATGGTAAAAGGCTGCCTTGGTGGTGGCTGCTACCTGGGCCTCCATTGTCAGTGAAGCATCCAGGAGCACACCCAAACTCCTGACCCTTGGCGCTGGCACCAATGGCGCCCCACCAAAGGCCAGAAAAAGGGGCCCCTACCCCCGAGCCACTCCAATTCAGGCAAAGGACCTCTGTCTTCGTTGGATTCAGTTTCAGACGACTCAGCCTAAGCCATCCCGCCACGTCCTGCAACGCCCGGTCCAGATCTTCCGGGGTAGAGCCAGACTGACCACCCAACAACAGATAGAGCTGGGTGTCATCCGCATATTGGTGACACCCAAGCCCATACCTCCGGGCAATCTGGGCAAGGGGGCGCATATAGATGTTAAATATCATTGGGGAGAGCACTGCCCCTTGGGGCACCCCACAGAGTTCATGAAAAAAATGGGCTGATTTCCACCAATTCATTATTTCTTACTGCAGACCCCAGTCCCATCCCACACTATTCTGGGATCCTACCTTTTAGGGAGAGCTAAAATCTGCAGAAAGAAAAGGAAGATGGCAAAGTACTCACGTAAAGGTTCTCACTAACTTAGTGAACATTAACAGTGTACTGTAAAGTAAAATAACAAAATCTTTAAAAAATAAAAAAAACAGTTATATCCTTATTAATGCAATGACTTCAATGAATTTAGAAAGGTATAGCTGTGTGTAGGACTGCACTGCAAAAATGTGATCGTTTATGATTATTATGTTACTTGTATTTGAGGTTTTCTTAACTCTCCTGTTTTTAATCTTACAAACAGTAACAAATTTAACAAACATCCTCCCGGATCTATTTAACAAGATTACAAGCATCAATGAACAACTTATGCCAATAGGTAACATATCTGAGAATCTAAACCGCATCAGAGAGCTCATCCAACAAGCTAGAGATGCTGCAAACAAGGTGTGTATGTGGCAGAATCTTTCAGGGCTTTTCCTTCGAACCATCTGTTGTCATACCTTCACTCAAGAATGTTACTTCAAGATGTTATTTAATGTTTACATGGAACTTCTGGGAGGGATCATCTGGTCAACTATGCCATCCATATGTGGCTGACATCCAGTTCCATTTCTTTCTAACACATGCGTTGTGTGTGTGTGTGGAGCTCCTGAATCAATGCCTGCAGGCGGTGATGGATCTGGGCCTATAAAGTGAATTTCAGACCAGGATTTGAGTGGTGTGCTGTTTCTCAATGATAAAGCCTTTCAAGGATTGAGGAATCATCCTATCCTATTGGGGGTTGCACTCCTCCTGGAGGGAGTAGGTTTGTAGTTCAGGGGTGCTGCTGGATCCTGGCCTCTAATTGGAGGCCAGCTTGCACAGTGGCAGAGGGGGCTTTCTGTGATTCCCCTGTCCCACACACCATCCTGCGCCTTTTCAGAAGCTGTAGAAGAAGGTCTTCCACCCCACTCGCATATGTCTAGATCTAGCTCATACTTTTTATGGGTATCTGGTGACAGCACATCTAAGTGTACTTTATCATAGTACTTGTTATAATCAATTGTGTATAATATTTATATTCTGTTAGATGAAGGGGGGAAGCAGGCAATTAAAACAGACTTCATGTGGGATTGCTACTGGTATGGAAGAAGAAAAAATGTTACTGAGATGTGTCCTATACTGGCTAGGCCACCAATTAAGATACTCTTATGCCTCAATGGAACTCTTGGTTTGTTTTATGTGTTGTCTTAATAGTGATAGTGTTTGTTGTTTTAATTACTTTTTTGTTTTTGCTTGGTAAGCAGCCTTTGGAAAGACAACGTATAAATTTTATATAAAAAGTACAGAAATAAATCCATTCCTTTCACTAAATCATCTTATAGTCTATTTAGTGAATGCTGTACGTAAAAGAATAAACAATTATTATTTTATTTATGCTTACATATAGCAGCTTCACCAAAGGTAAAGTTAAGCTGCTCATTGGAGGGCATAGGTACAGTCAGCATAGGTACCAGCTATCATGGGAGGTGTACAGTTTTATACAGTAGGCATTCTTTTGAGCTGGGCTGCCTGTGCAGCTCCTGTTAACCTATTCTTTGCTACTTTCATTTAACAAAACTAATCTTGGGGAAAATGGAATTTGGAAAGGCCAAAAGTATTAGCCATCAGAAAGAGAGCTTTAAAATGGACAAACAATACCCAGCAGTTGTTGCACTTAACAACCTCATCTCAGTTTCTAGAATTGTTCACGTGACTACCATTAGAGAGCAGGCATTTTTCAAATTGAAGATAGCTCTTGCAAACAGAGCCTAAAGTTCTAATCTTGTTTTCTGTGTTTCACAGTGCTATCCTAAGCAGAATTATACCTTTCTGTGTGTGTGTGCACGCGCACGCATACACACACACATATATGTATATAGGTATAACAGGGCATAACTTTGCCTGGGATGTCACTGTTAATGTTCACTAAGTTAGTGAGAACCTTTACGTGAGTACTTTGCCATCTTCCTTTTCTTTCTGCAGATTTTAGCTCTCCCTAAAAGGTAGGATCCCAGAATAGTGTGGGATGGGACTGGGGTCTGCAGTAAGAAATAGGGAATTGGTGGAAATCAGCCCATTTTGTTTCATGAACTCTTGTGTAAATGGAGCTGGAGCTCGCACAGTGGCAGAAGGGGCTTTCTGTGATTCCCCTGTCCCACACACCATCCTGCGCCTTTTCAGAAGCTGTAGAAGGGCTTCCACCCGACTCGCATTTGTCTAGATCTAGCTCATACTTTTTATGGGTATCTGGTGACAGCACATCTCAGTAACATTTTTTCTTCTTCCATACCAGTAGCAATCCCACATGAAGTCTGTTTTAATTGCCTGCTTTCCCCCCTTCATCTAACAGAATATAAATATTATTGCACTTTACTTACATTTTGAATGTCTCCTAATAAAGTGTACTTTATTATAGTACTTGTTATAATCAATTGTGTATCATATATATTCTTAATAGGTTGCTATTCCCATGAGATTCAATGGCAGTGCTGGGGTTGAAGTTCGACCTCCAAGCATTCTTGAGGACCTGAAAGGCTATACGTCCCTTTCTTTGTTTCTTCAAAGACCTACCTCAAGGTTGGATACCCCACAAACTTCCAACATGTTTGTTATGTACCTGGGTAACAAAGATGTAGGTATTCTTTTCATTGTCCCCATCATTTGTATTATTTGAATATATGAAGATATCTTTTAGTGAGTGAAACCATTGATCCATTCAGCTCAGTATAATCTACCTTGACTGGCAGCAGCTTTATAGAGCTGGGCAGAAGAAGGCCTTTCCCAGTGCTGGATAGTGTGCTCTACCACTGGCTCCTGAAAACAGTGTGTTTACCTTCAACTTTGAAAGTGGGTTTTAGTCAATGCTCCCTCTAAGCTGTGGAGTCTTGTGAGCAAAAATGCTACTTTGTGAGCTACTGGAATTAAAGTTGTGAGCGAACGATTTGGCTACTGCATAAATTAGTTTGCTCCGGAGCCATCCTTCCTGAGCTAAGACAAAAATCTGTAAGCTGGAAGCTAAAAAACTGTGAGCTAGCTCACACTAACTCAGTTTAGAAGTAACATTGGTTTTAATGTGTATCTAATGAGTGCTATGTGACAGTTGGGGCAGAGGTGTCAAAAGCAGGATGTCTAGTATAGCCCCCTGCCTTGCAAAGGCTACTGTTATCCAAACATCACCAAAATATCAATACGGTATAGGCTAGTATATTTATTTATTTATATATTTATTAATTCAACTTATATCCCGCCCTCCCCGCACATGCGGGCTCAAGGCGGCTTACAGGAGGAAGCTCAGGGAGTTTAAAGCAACTTAAGATGGTTAGACAGTGTCATAGATGCAACGAACATGAAATTGAGCAAACTTCAGAGGACAGCGGAAGACAGGAAGGCCTGGCGTGATCTGGTCCATGGGGTCGCGAAGAGTCGGACTCGACTGTGCGACTGAACAACAACAACAAACAACAACCAGTTGTTAATTTAGGGAAAAGGGTCATATCTGATGTTCTACTTTTAATTCCCATTACAGTGACAAAATAACTTGGTGTGCCTTTAAGTCACAGTACATTGATTATAAAGTTTACAGCTCTGCTGTGAAAAATACTCTAAGCAAATAAAACATTTAACAAATGCAGGCACATAGTTTTAAAATACAGTTAAGAGAAAAATAAAAGAATACTTTTTGAAATATTTTTAAAACACATGGCTTCACATGTGTTTATGGTTTGTGGTTGTGGTTGTCTGTTCTGTCTCCTATCTACAATTTGATCTGAAAGTAGGATAGCAGTTACATATTTAAATACACGCCCTGATGCCCTGTTGCCTACTATTTAATTTTGGGTGACAAATGTGCATTGACAGGAAATAAAATATATTGGTTATATATATTAAATACAATCAGGTATTTCAGGACTTGAGCAAGTCTAGACTACCAAACTAAATTGGTTTGGTGATCATAACTACTGCCTAAGGAAACTTGAACGCTGTAGTTGTGTGTGTATGGGATGTTAAAACTTTGTCAAAAATAAAAGAGAGTCTCAGAAAACTCAGATCTACAATCCTCTTAGTTGCTTAGGTCTTTTTTCATGTCAGGCCTAAAACTAGTTTAAACTTCTAATGCAAAATTAATAATATTTCAGAAAATGAATATACTCTACAACATACTTCCCTAGGAAACATTAAAGTTCCCTGAAATAATTATAGGGTATATTTCCGGAATTTGCCAGTCACTAAGGTCTGTTTCTCTTATGGCAATGTTCCTACACAGATATCAACTCTGTGTGGGAAAATATTGTTTACTGTAATGTGTGCAATGCAGCACAGGTGCTTTCTGTTCCACAAGCAGCTGCTGTGTTAATTTATTACTGCACTGAAAAATGTTAATATGTGAAGGAAGCCCTTGTTAATTAACCTAAACTTGCATTTGTAGAGTTCCAAGGACTATATAGGCATGGCTGTTCGGCGCAGCCGTCTTATTTGTGCCTATAGTTTAGGCGGCAATGAAGCTGAAATTGAAGTGTCTGAACCAGTGTATCAGAGTGAGATCAAGGATGCCATTTTGGATCATGTGAAATTTGAGAGGTATAGGACTCTCCATAAGCCTTGCTTATTTCACTGAACTGTCTTCTTTTGAGATGTTTCATTTTTACATTACATTCTTATTTCCGCTTTCATTTTAGAATCTACCAGTATGCAAAGCTGAATTACATTAAAGGGGCAACCTCATCTTCATCCACAAGCCTTGGCCCTTTTAATAGCAACAGTGGAAGTAGTCACACCCTCCTCAGCCTGGATCCTGACAACGTGGTCTTCTATGTGGGAGGATACCCAGAAGACTTTATAGTAATGTTTTTCTTATTTACAGAGATGTTACACTTAATTTTTAAAAACTAGTAATCCTGATTCTTTGTTTTCCATAACTTGGCAATATAATCTCATAATTAGAGCCAGGAGTGGGTATGTTCTTTGCCTTAAAAAATCCTTTCCTAACAGTAAATGAAATTATGCAGCAGAATTCTGCAATCTGATTTAAATGTATAAATTATGGTAGAAATCCTCTCCTGATTTGGCATTATTTGTTCTGCATCAGCTAGCCACAGAGAGAATCAGCATCTATGTAGGCAAATAAACCTTGTCTCTGGCAGGTGTGGGGGGGAGGGAATAACTCTTGTGCTGCTGCAGTTATCTACACATGGACTAACAACTTTACTGATAGATATAGGGATGCTGCTAAGTTTGACTGAAAATTATTTTTGTCCCTGCAGCCTCCTAGCACCCTAGACTACCCTCGTTATGAAGGCTGCATTGAATTAGATAGTTTAAATGAGAGAGTAATCAGCCTTTACAACTTCAAGAGGACTTTTAATCTCAATACAACAGAAGTGCAACCATGCAGAAGGTAAAAATAGATGTCTTAACACATTTGTGTATGTCCGAAGGCACACTGGAGTTTCACAATACTTAATACAGCATGTCAAGGATAGTGTGACATGAATGTTTTCCCTTACCTCAGGGCTTTTCCACATGTGTTTTTTCCCCATCAGTTTTGACCCCAGACTGCTTCAGTTTATCCCCCAATTTCTGTGCTCATTTTTTTGCCTTTAGTTTTTGTTTGGTTCCCCCCCCAGATATTTTCCGTTTCTTTTGAGATCACTTTTACCTCAGTCTTTTTCTGGAAGCCAATTTTGAGTTGCCTTTTTCCTTGTGTGTAATGTTTCTGTCGGTTTTCTTTGTCCCACAGGCTCCCATGCACTTCTAGCCCATTTTTCAATGATTGGACTCTCATCATCATCAAGCCACTCCATCTCCCTCCCCCTGCCCTGAAGACAAGTTATTTCATTTTTTTAAATGGCACTAAAATACAGATCTATCAATATACTGCTGTAATGATAGGTCAAACAGGTCCTCTGAATTCACAGCTTTCATTTTTTTTAAAAAAGTAAATCTCTAGCTGAAAAGTACTGAGACTGATGCAGTGATTTCAGCTCATACTTTTACTGTAAGTGAAGAACAAGACAAACTCTACCGGCTCGCAGGCCGGCTTATATTCCCAGTAAACCCCACACCCAAAACACACCCCACGCCAGTGATTGGTTATTTACATTATCAGGCTTACCATAGGTCCTTGCTAGGATCCTAGCCCTCCGATAGGTGCGGGCTAGGATCCGCTCGGGCCATTGTTCTCTGAGGCAAAGCTCGGCTGTTTCGCATGACCGCGTGGAAGCCCGGCCTCGCATGCGGTCGAACTTCGATACATAACACTAGCTGCTTTCCTTGTGGAGGTATGCCTTTTTTATATCTGCGAAGGAAGAGGCTAGAGCCTTTGTGGGGTTTTTTTAATGAATACTGGGAACTCAGAAAACCTGCTTGATCTATCATTACAGAGCATATAGATATTTTAGTGGTTTTTTAAAAAAAACAGTCATGATATTGATATATTGATATAAGCATGTGCAAAAAATAAAGGAGGGTGTTGTGATGACCAATGACAACAGCACCCTCACTTGAAAATCCTGATTATTTAAGGCACATGTGGAAGCAAATGAACTGACTCCAGAACTGTAAAAGTGCAGAGGGAGGGCAGAAACACTGAAGAACCGTGTCCAAACCAATTGCAGTACTTACAGATAGACTCCCAAGAAAACAAGGAATTAGTCAAGCATGGAGAAAAACCCTCAGAGTGCTATTTTCTGTCTTATTGTCATGCTCTCTGTATGGAACAGAGCTGGAGGAAAGGGTACAGTATTTAAACTTTGAGTCACAAGCTAATCTAAGTTCAGTGAGCTTTAAAATTAGTTTTACTGAACTCACATTAGACATTATCCAAGTCCTTTATTATGAGGCTTTTAAGAAGGCTATAGATGACAATCTTCCCAATATTTGTATGCACCTGGCATATGATAAAATTGTCCTCACTCCTTGGCAAAGTGATAACAAGGACCAAATAACTTCAAGATAAAAGTGCTCACTAGAAGGAAGTTGAGAACACTCATCCTGGGGCATCTCACTACGAAGTAACAGAAGAGAATCACCTCCGAATGAAAGCCACCATCTGAAGCTGAAACAAAAAGCAGTGTTGAAACAACTTGATATCTCCCAAATTTATTGTGGCATAATATTTTGTGGACTACTAGAGCTCATTTCATCATATGTATAAAACATGTTGTAAATTGGCACTGTATGCTTCTGATGAAGTGAGTTCTAGCTTATACCACAATAAATCTGTTGATCTTTGAGACACCACAAGACTCTGTTTTTGCTGCAATGGACTAACATGTTTACTCCTCTCAAGTTAATTTAAATCTCATTTCCGCCAGTCACACCTAACGCCAGTTCACTTGATTCAACATGTGGACTGTTGAGTGTGTTGTTGAATGAATGTGAAAAGTGTTTAGCCATGTGTCATGAACCCGGGGGGTCTCCGCCTTCCGCTGCCGCTACCCTGGACTTCGGTCCCTTGAGAAGGCCCAGGGTACCCTCTCAAGCCCAGCCAAAATGCCCCTTTTTCAAAGAGAACACACAGGCGTGATTGAGCCAGGCAGAGAAAATAATTAAACAAAAAGGGTTTATTAAAAACAACAGTGGGGCATGGAAAACAAGACAAGGCAAGGTGCTTAAAAAGGGTATAACAGTGTTAAAGGAAAAATAAACATAATCTAATGCAGCTACCTGTTTCTACTTCCAGGCCACGCTACCTAGCACTCACGCTGAGCCCAGTGGAGATCATCCTCTCTCCCAGACCAGCCTGTCCCCACAGTCCAGGCTGCAGAGAGAGAGACGGAAAAACTGAGGGATCTTTGTCTTCCCAGACCAACCTGTCCCCTCAGTGAGACCAGGCCGCAGAGAGACGAAAGAACACCCTATTTTCCACAGTTAACGGCTAAGACCGACTCTCCTCACACAGTTCAACAGTCTCCTCCCAGAATCTTCCTCTCTGATTGTCTATAGCCCGTTACTAAGCCTTATGGGGACTGTAGGCTGTCTGCTCACTGCCATGCAGGTCTCTCCTGGGACCAGGCCACACTAGGCCCTGCTCCCAGTCCTGCACAGATCATGACAGCATGTGATGAACCAGCTGTGCTGTTGCTCTATCATATATGTTAGTCCTCATAGTGTATTTTGGACTCATATTGCATTAGAATTACTCTGTGTTTTATTTATTTAATGTCGCTTGGATGGCCTCAGATTGAAAAATTAATTCAGTTACTTTATTGAAACCTTGATTGTGCCTGTAGAAGGCAAGTTAATGTCATTTGTCACATTTCCTTATTACAGATATACAGAACAGTCAGCTAAAACTTATTTTGAAGGTACAGGCTATGCTCATGTTACACCTTTGCCAAGTACACCTTCATCAAGTGTTCGATATGAGCAAACTATTCAAACAACTGCAGATGAAGGACTGGTATTTTTTGCAGAAAGCCAGGTAATTTATTTGCATGGCAATGAGGAAAGGTGGAAATGTGGAAATGTGACAAGGGCTTACTGTGATTGAACACCATATTTAGCCTTGAAAACTCCACGGGGTTGCCATAAGTTATTGAAAACTTCATGGGGTTGCCATAAGTTATCTGTGACTTGATGGCAGAATGAATGAATGAATGAATGAATGAGAGTATGTTCATTTGCCTAAAAAAATTAAACTTGAAGTTCTCAGAACTGCTGTGTAGAACATGGGCAAATACGCACATTTCAAATAGTGGTGTGTCAAACATATTTCAAAAGACATTCTTTCTTTCTTACAGGATGACTTCCTTAGTTTAAGGATTGAAAACGGTAAACTAGTAATCAGGTGCAAAGTTGGTTCAGAACCTCCAAAAGAAAACCGGTCTGCAGAGGTTGTGAATAACGGAATGGATCAACCAGTAAGTTTTTTAAAAATCTCAGAAAATATAATGTATTTTATAAATGATGCAAATTTTCAGATAATTCCATTCACAAAAAATGTATAGTCTTCTACTATTTAGTGTCTCTGGTCAAAAAAGTAATTTTATTGCCATTATTCTTACCTCTGGTAATAGGGTTGCCAACCCCCCCGGTTTGCCAGGGGTCTCCCTTTTTTGGGGGGGTTCTACCCGCCGCTGGCCAGATGGCCGGCGGGGAAGCCCCACCCCCAACACCCACAGCCACCCATCTCTCTCCCTTTAAGTGTGTGGAACCCGTGTTTCCTCCCAAGCCTGATCTCCGCAAGCTTGCAGGGAAATGCCAGCTTCATGCTCTTAAAAGGGAAACGCGGCTGCTCTTAAAGGGGAAATGCTGGCTCCTGCATTTAAAAGGGAAACGCCGGCTCCTTTAAGTGCAGGGAACTGCCATTTCTGGAGATCTGGCGCACGGGCAGGTGGGTGGGCGACGGACGTCCCCAACGTGACATCACGTCGGGGATGCCTCGCCCCCTCCAGGCATGCCCCCAAAGTCCCCCGCTGGGGGTGGAAGATGGACTTGGCAACCCTATCTGGTAAGTATTTGAAACAATGTTTATTTCTGTAGTACATTTTTATCCTGCCTTTCTTCTAAAGAGCCCAGGGTAGTGTGCATCAGACCCATCTCCTCTATTTCACTGTCCTCATAAAATATAACTAAAACCCCCATTGTACACGAAAAATTCACACAGAAAATTGGAAACTCTGGATCATGGCCAATATATTTACGGTGAGGGAAACTTGCTCAGACCCTGCTGTTGGTTCTTGTAAAGGGGCAGCTAAAGCCTTTTGTTTTGACAGAAATTCTCAATTTTCTTCCTTTTTTTCCTACTGGACATATTGTATGTTGTTGATTTTTTCTGTGTGGCTGAAATTATTATCGACCTGTAGTTTCCTTACTGTTTGAATTTTTCCCACTGTTTTTATTATTAGAGAAACTGTTTTGGTTTGCTGCTGCTTTTACTTGGCAATTAATACATTTGCTTCTATTTAGTAGCTTATTTTTAAGATGGGTTTTTTTTCATTGTGCCATTGGTATGTGCTTTGAATGAGAGTGCTGCAAGCCAGGCTGGTCGTTTTTTAATGAAGAATATGGATTATAAATATTTTAAATAAGTTCCTTTGTATTTTACTTGTATACATGTTTTATTGATGTCTTTTTGTGCTAGTTTATTTTTAGTTATCTTGACTTATGATTGAAAAGCAGCATGTAATGGGAAATAAATAAAATGTTAGGATGAAGCTATAAAGGTCCAAACTAAAATAATGAGAATAGTAAAAAATTAAGATCACTAGTAGTTCAGCAGTTCAAGACCCAAGTGCCGCATGACAGAGTGAGCTCCCGTCTCTGGTTCCAGCTCCTGCTAACCTAGCAGTTCGAAAGCAAGAAATTGCCAGTAGATAAATAGGTACCGCTTCGGTGGGAAAGTAACAGCATTCTGTGCACCTTGGCATTTAGTCATGCCGGCCACATGACCATGGAAACATCTTCAGACAGCGCTGGCTCTTCGGCTTGGAAACGGAGATGAGCTCCACGACCCTAGAGTCGGATTTGACTGGCTTTTGAGCAAGGGAAACCTTTACCCTTTAACTAAACTGCTTCACCATAGCTTGATTTTTTTAGTTCCTTCAAATTAATATACAATGCAATCCTGAGCAGAATTGTACCTAAGCCCATTGACTTATAAGGGTGTAACTGTGCTTAGGATGGCACTGGTAGCATACTGCAGTGGTGTGCTGCTGACCATCTGATACCAATAAAGTGCATAATTGAAAGGAGTTAAAAGCAGAAATTAATTCTCCAGTGGTCCAGGCTGGGGCTGTCTCAATTCTGGGATAAGCTCCTCCCTATAGGCAGGCAGGGTCACTGATCCTTGTGCGATTCCTGGAGGGGAAGGGCTTCTCTCTTGGATCCCGGTCTTTGGCCCTGCCTCAAGGCAGATAGATGTTGTCGGCTACGCTCCATTTGAGTGCCACAATTCCTATTCTATTTTCTAGTTTTTCTCAGTGTATTTTTGTTTGGTTTGTCCATTCTTCTTTTCCTTCATGGGGAGATTAATCAGGGAGTGGGAAGGTCATCGCCGCCCCCCCAGCCTCACAGCCATTGTACAGCTACATGGCACACTGTATTTACTATAAGATGTTCTATATTCACTTTGTTTTGGTTTGTTTTTAATCTGTTTTTTCTTTTACAGATTGGTATAGTCATTGTTCAGAAAAAGATTGTCCTGGTTTTAAAGTCTGCACAACCTTTAGAATTAGATAATGTAACTTTATTTCGTTTTGATTCTTATTATTTGGGAGGAATCCCTACATCTCTAAGAGAACGGTGAGCTATGATGGTCTTAAGAACAAGAGCTATATTTCTAGTAGATTGTGTTATGGATGTAGATCAGGCCCACACAACTGGTGACCCACCAAGCTGAACACAGCCATATATTGTGATCCGTTGGGGGATCAATATGTCTCCTGTTTTTGATACCTATTTAGTACAGCAAAAGTGTCAGTCACATTGAAGAACATAGTATGGCTGATGGACATGGTGGTTCATAGGTATTACCATTAGGGATGGGCACGAACTGGCTCATGAATCAAAATTCGGGCCGAACTTGGGCTGGTTCAGAGCTCTGGAACTGATGTTTGGGGAAGGTGCATTTCCCAAACATTTAGCAGACTTTTTCGGCTTTTCGGTTTGGCTGTTCGGGGCGAGCCAGTTAAACCTAACAGCTGAGTGGCGCCAGCCCCCCCCCCCAAATTTCCCAAAAGGGCATTGCCGCTCGGACATCACACGCGAGAGTTCCCCCAGCTCTCCTTAGGGGCTCTTTAAAAAGTCATTCTGGCTCCCCCAGCTCTCCTTCGGGGCTCCTTAAAAAGTTATGGCTGCCGCCGCTGTTCTCAGCGGCAGCTACGATGCCCACCCGGGGGGGGGAACATTCTCCTGCTTCCCTGAGCCCCGGGGTGGTGGCCTTCATAGGGGTAAATTCTACCTCTCGTGCGAGAGGTCATTCTGGCTCCCCCGGCTGTCCTTAGGGGCTCTTTAAAAAGTTAATACTGCTGCTGCTGTTCTCAACGGCAGCTGCGACGCCTGTGGGAGGAGGGGGACTGCTGAGCTGCCCTCCCTGCCTTTTTCAGGCTCCGCGCCCAAGTGCCGGGCCTGAAAAATGGCCTGCAGAGCTGCTGCCCCTGCCCTCCCTCCTTTTTTAGGCTCCGGGCTAGAACGCCGGGCCTGAAAAAGGGCCAGCCAAATGTCAATTTCAGCCCCATTATATCCTATGGGCCATTGAAGCCATTGAAAAGTAATTTTTTTCCCACCATAGAGAACAATGGAGGGGATGGGGGCAACCTGTTTGGGGGGCCATAGAATTGGAGCCCCTGGTTCAATGTTCCTGAAACTTGGCAGGTATTTTGGGGAGAGGCTCCAGCAGCTACCCTGCGATTTTGGAGCATCTCCCTCAAACCCCCTCCCCTCCAGCCCCCAGAACATACCCTATATTTTCGCCAATGACTTCAATGGCCCATAGGATATAATGGGGCCGAACTGTGGGAAGCCGATTCAGATCAGAGAATCTGATTCGGCCCACAGCAGCCTGAAAGGGGCCCAAATGGGCCATTTTCGGGTGTGCATTCGGTTCAGATGAACCGAATGCACATCCCTCGAAGCTGGTTCAGATCAGAGAATCTGATTCGGCCCACAGCAACCTGAAAGGGGCTCGAATGGGCCATTTTTGGGGGTGCATTTGGTTCAGACGAAGCGAATGCACATCCCTCCAGCAGCTGGCTTGCTCGGGCTCTCTGCAGCCGTTGGGGATCCTGAGCAAGCCAAGGGAAGGGAAGGTGGTTTAAACCGCCTCTCCTTCCCTCCAGCAGCTGGCTTGCTTGAGCTCCCCGAGCAAACCAAGGGAAGGGAAGGTGGCGGAGCAGCTGGAGACATTGAGCCTCAGCTCCACAAGTTATGAGCACTTGAGCCCCGCCCCCAGCAGCCCTCAGGCCGGAGCACCTGGAGCAGTCTTGGGAGGCGGATTGGCAAAAAGCAAAACCAAAAGC
>NW_015172053.1:227534-273988 GCF_001447785.1 Gekko japonicus | reverse complement strand
GCGGGGGCCCCTTCCCAGCCCCCCCCCCCCCCTCACTGCAGGCCCGCGCTACCGCGCAAGCCCCTCCCAAGCCCTCCCCGGCCTTCCGCACCCCCTTTTTGCAGGCCCACGCTACTACACGGGGCCCTCCACAGCTATCCCCAGCCTTCCCCAACCCCTCTCTGCAGACAGAAGTGTCTACCCACCATGTCTACCAATCCAAAGCAGTTCAGTGGCATCTTTAAGACCAGGTTTTTATTCAGGTGCAAGCTGTCCCTCCTCTGCGAGGACAGATCTGCACGTCCCCCTCCCCCAATAGCTAGCAATCTAAAACAGTCCAGTGGAGCCTGAGTGGTGGATGTTGCCTTTTGACACACTTCCGGTGATGTCAGGGTGTGTGGCCTTCTGATACACTTCCGGTGATGTCAGGGGGTGTGGCATATGCTACTGAGTTATGCTAATGAGCTCATGCACCTCTTTTTCTATGAAAAGACCCCTGAATATCACAATATACAAAAGTTGGATTTCAAAAATTATTTAATAAAAAGAAGTACAAATAATTTAAAAATAGTCAAAACTTGCAAATTTTTTTAATTTCTGGAAACAGCTTTAATATATCAACACCTCCATTTCGTGGATGCATGATGAATTGGAGAACCTCTTTTGCATGCTCCAGGGCCTGGAGAGCTCCTAAGAGTACACCTGCTGTCCACACTACACAGGGCAGGTGCCGATGATTGGAAGGTAATTTGCACACCATAACACCTTTAAATACTGGATACTAGGGATGTGCACAGCTGGACAGAAATGCCAGAAATGCCAGTGAGGAATGATGCTGTATGGCTGAACATGAGTTAACTGATTTGTTTGGATGGCTCAGAGGTTAAGATGCTGAACTGAAGACCGGAAGGTCGGTAGTTCGGCAGTTCAAGACCCAAGTGCCGCATGACGGAGTGAGCTCCCATCACTGGCCCCAGCTCCTGCCAACCTAGCAGTTTGAAAGAAAGAAATTGAAAGTAGATAAATAGGTACTGCTTTGGTGTTCCATGAGCCTCTGCATTTAGTCATGCTGGCCACATGACCATAGAGAAGTCTTCGGACAGCACTGGCACTTCGTCTTGGAAACAGGAATGAGCACTGCCCCCTAGAGTCAGATTCAACTGGCTTTCGAGCAAGGGAAACCTTTACTTTTACTTTGGATGGTGTAACCGTAAGGCACATATCTGCTGATTTGCTCTCCCGTCACAGCCGATCCCTTATCCCTTGCTATGCCTGGGAATGGAAATTTAAAGATAGCATGAAAACCAAAAGCAGGGAGCAGCAACAGACATTGTACTATGGCCATGCAAATGGCTGGAACATGCTTTGTCCTCTTGGATCTGAGAGTCCAAGAAAATGTCATTCAGATTAGTTAAACTTCTAGGGTTAACAAACAGGGTGTGTTCAGGTTGGATTTAGATTAGTTACCTTCTAGATACATGTTCCTGCTGGATATATTGACTTGCAGCAATTAAGATAATTCAATCTCAGATAAGTTGTTAATTCATTTAAAAAAGTCACCAAAAAAACCCCACGTGAGATCTGTTAAACTCACTTCATATATTATAGCAGAAATGGGGAAAGTAGGTATGAATCTCACTAGTGAAATCCTAATTTCATTAACCATCTGCATTTTTAGCTTGTGAGGACTGGAACTTTTTTCAAGCATGGAATACTTGATCTGAGTGATGATGGTTTCCCATTTCCAAATGATTTCCAAGTTGGATTTGGATTTTACACATTGGCGCTGGACGGAACATTATTAAATTACAATCTACGGGTATGAAATATGTATTTTTCAAACATAATCATATTAGTTTGCTGCCAAACTTGAAATATTTATGAGCTCAAAAATGAAACAATTTTGTGTGTAATTTTTTTTAGCCTGATATGCTTTCTGTTCTTCTGAGGAATGGCTCCGTAATTGTAAGGTTAGCTGATGAAGAACACCAGTCTAGCAAGAAATATGGAGCTGGTTCAATGCATTATGTAACAGTGATGAAACAAGGCGACATGTAAGTCCAATATTAGTAAATGGATGCTGTGGGTTTTTATAAACTTCATTGGGATTTGTGCAAACAGGGTATATGAAAGACTGCTTTGCGAGACAGCCTTTCAGAATGCTCTTCATACGTCCATTCTTGATCGTTGCAGACATATTAGTGATAAAACAATAGCATACTTTTCTGCATCTCATTGTAGACTATTATCAAGAGCACTACATTTAACAGAGTGCATTTCACACTCTTCTGTGAGACTTCAGTGGCATTTCATATTGTGTGTGCAAGTATTTCCCTCACACAGATGAATGAAGGAAGACCCTGCACACATGAGGCTCTGTAAGCAGACATGCAATACAGTGCAATGCTAGTTTACTCAAAACTGAGTTCAGTTGCACTTACTACAAACTAAGTGTGTATTGGACTGAAATTGCTAGATCGGGCAGTGCACAGAGATAGCTCTCTTGGCATATTGATGACATGGAAACTATTTTCCCTCTTTCCAGTTTCTTTGCGTTGATATGCAACAGAAGCATTCTGTTCAGTTCTCAGGCAATATGACAGAGTTCTATACTCTCAGCTGGAAAATCTAATAAATGCAGAAATGATGCAGTGATTGTGAAGGTTGTGCCCACTATTTATTTGTAATTGGTTTGGAGGAGGGAACCTATCAGAATTTAGGTTCTCATGTGATAATCATCATAATTTCATAGTAACATTAGTGGTTGAAATTTCTATCACTGATTGGCTGTCAGAAACCATGTCTTATCACGTGAAAACCCAGCTGGTGGGAGATAACTTGGCATGTGATAACCTTGTCCCATGACAACCAAAATGAGAATCAGCTGCTTGAAACCCATTTGTATGGTAAAACCTGAGATGATATGAAATTTTCTATTTTCTGCATTATTAGGAATTTCTAAAATATATATCAGTTTCTTTTGGTGATTGAAAAGTACTGAGCCTGATGCACAGTGAAGTGATTTCAGCTCATACTTTATTTAGAGATGTAGAACAAGAGAGAGAATGCCAGCTCGCAGGCCGACTTATATTTAGGAGTCAAACCACACCCAAGCACACACCCTTCACCAGTGATAGGATATTTACAGTGGCCAAGAGTTCCATAGATCCTACCTTGGATCCTAGCTCTCTGATAGGTGCGGGCTAGGATCCATTTGGTCTATTGTTCCTTAGAGCGAAGCTAGGGCTCTTCGCCTGACTGCGCGTGGGCTTGGCCTTGCACGCGTCCAAGCTTAGTATACAACAGTGATCATGTCTTTTTTTCTAATTTTTTTTGGGGGGGGGGCTGAAGGGGATTTTTTAATTGCATTTTCTAAAAGTAAACACTACATGAAAAAAGGGAAAAGGGACTACATACTATAGGATAAAGTAAAGGAACCTCTAAAAACCCAAGAGTGGGTGTCATACAAACTGCTTTAACAAGATTACAAGCTTATATAGCTAAATATTCATATGAATTCATTGAACATGTTCATCATCTTTCAAACTTCCGCTCCAACTTAAACATCGTCTACTATGACTTCTTAAAGAGTCTAAGAAATCTTATTTTAAACATTCTTTAAACTTCAGGGTAATAATAACAAGTCATATTTTATCTTTTATCTAATTTTAAGTTCATATTAAGCAAAAAAAAAAATCGGCCATACTGCATACATACCTCACAGCTTTTTGTCTCCTCTGCTGCATCAGTGATTCATTTATTGCCATTTTCCAGTGTCATAAAATAACAATTTTGGTGACTAATAACAACTTCCACACCAATGATCTAGTAACCCCCTTAAGAAAAATGACCAGCGGTTCACATCTCACACATTATTGGGCAGTGTTATTCCCAGATCCTTCTCCCAGTGGAATCTTTTTTCTAACAGTGCTAACTGGAGATACACCCTTCTAAGTCAACTGGAGGGCGTATCTCTGCCTAGGGTTTCACTGTTGGTTTAGTAAAAAATCATGCACAATTGAAAGAACCCTCCCTTATAAAACAAGCTGTGAATCACTGCCAAATCCTCCTATGAGGCGGAGGATCTAAGATCATATCTATACTGCTGTTCATTGTTTTACACGTTTGGATTCATTCATACCGCTACATGGAAGGGAACACTGCCTAATGGATCCTTTGGCTCTCCACAGAACATGCTGCACTTTTCTTGGGTGGCGCAACTTTTAAAAGCAAAGGAGCACTGCTAGCATTCAAATCCTATATGCCACATTGCTCTGTTTTACCTAGGCACTGTTTTTCATGCTTCTAGTTTTGCACTGCTATGCAAAACTAAGAGCATGAGACATACATGTCCGCCTTGTAGCTATACCCTGAATTAATCATAGACCAGTATCGAAAAAGACTCCACTGAAGTAAATTGATGAATTAATTGATGAATAAGTGAAATGTAACCAACATACAATCGTTTACATGGGTAGATAGTTTTGCTCTGAAAATTTAACTCTGGCTCTTGTTTTTTTTGTTCAAGACTAAGGTTGCTTGTTGATGATGTGCCCGAATCAACAATAGAGGGAACTTTTGCAAGGAGAACTTCAAGTCGACCAATACAAATGGGTGGGAATAATTTTGAAGGTTGCATTTCCAACGTCTTCATACAAAGGTATATATAATTCACTATGTGGGTTTCCATATGGAGACTGGTTACATAGGATTGGTCATGAGACATTTCTAAACATTTCTGTTCTTCATGAAACCCGTATGCTTATAATGAACAAAATAGAATGAAAATGGCACAGATGATGATGTATGAGGATACATCAGTAAAGGAATGTCTGCATGCCTGAAAGTGGAACTAGAAAGTTAACATGTAGGATGGCCATTTATTTAGGCATTTATAGTCTGCCTTTCTCACCAAGACTCAAGACAGATTACACAGTGTAAATTTGAAAAAGTGCGCATGCACATGAAAGCTCATACCTTAAATAAACATTTGCTGGACTCTAAAAAATTTTCTACAGCGTAAATCAGTACAATCAACAGGATAGGACATCCAATGAACAACACGATTTTTGGACTGCAGAAATCTGAAACCAAACAGAAATTTGCAACAGAGCTGAAATAAAGCATAATTATTAACATGACACATTAAACAATGCAGAAATTACATAGGAGGATCATACTTAGAGCAACAGATAGCACGTACTATACATAATGGTATAATTTGCAGACTCTCCCCCTTTACCAAAGCAACTTTCTGAACCGTTTATTTACAGTACAGCCCTATTACCTGTGTAAAAAAGCCCTCCTGAATAATCCAGTTTTGCATAGTTTGTGCAAAGCCAGGAGGGTGAGAGCCTTCATGTTGAGTTCAAGGGGAGACATCAGTGCGGCGTGCATTATAGGAGTCTAAATATTACCAAGTGTAGATTCAGGAGTCCAGAATGGCTGTATCAGGGTAGGAGGCCATGTTCTGGGCTAGACTGTGTTGGAAGTGTTTTTTTCAGCTGTGTTAACTTGCTTCGCCAGCAGTAATATTGAAACTGCATTATTTAGCATGTGTGAAAGCGCCCTAGTCTTTCCTGTGGATTACTGGCTTGCGCATGGTGCACCAGTTCATTGGCCCTCCCACAATATGTGGCTATACTGGTATAAGATCATCTGAAATCTTTCTGTTATTATTATTTGATACCTCACACTCTTAACCTTATTTCAGTTCCTGAGACAGCTTGCTATTCAGTGAAAACACATAAAAAAGAACAATACAATCCATGGAAAGAACCATAAAACAATCACCTCACAGTGGGTTGGATCCCTGGAATGGAAGTTTCCTCCCCCCGCCCCATTGCAGCTCATTAATCATCAGAAAATAGTGTTCCTGGGGAATAATAGACCCTGAGGAATGACATGAGGTGGTCTACAATGGGAAGGGGGAATCAGCAGAAATTGCTCCTTCCCTTCCATTAGTGGAAATGTTTGTCTGGATCCAAGCCTTAAAAGGTATGAACAGAGAGCAGGGCCTCTGAAGGTGCTCTCAACAGGCAGGCAGGTTCATATGGGCAGCCTTTTAAAGTAACCACTGATGCAGCATTGATGTAGACTCGTAGCACATTGTGACCCAAGTGGTATAGCTGTTCAAGTGAAAGCCTGAGAACATCCTAGTCCTAATCCCTGCTTTACTATAAAGTAGAGTGACGTTGACCCAGTGAGTCTCTCTCAGCCTTATGTATCTCATAGGGTTGTAGTAAGGATGAAATTGGAGAGAGAAAATAATACATGCTGCCCTGAGGTCCTTGAAGGAAAGGCAAAATAAAAATTGAATGAACAAATGTAATTTAGCAAAAGTATTTGCCATTTTCTAACACAGAGAGAGTGGTGAAACAACTTGTGAATCAGCTTCAGGATTACAGCCTTGAAACAGGCAGTCCTTTGCAAGAAAAAAAAACACACTCCTCATGTGAGGAACAGGTGGTAGGCTTGCAAAAAAAAAAATTAGAAGTAGTTTTTAAAAAGGGGACAGTTGATATAAATTGACATTTAGCCAAGCATGGAAGCACCCCCTCTTAACCTATCAAAAGTATTCTGTAGACACCTAGGGCCAAGGTGGTAGCTGGCATTTTTATTAGCACTATATTTCAAATGCAAAGTACATTCATTCTCAGAAGAGGTTTTTGGATGCAGCTGTATCCATGGTTTAGCATTCACAATATGGGCAATAATCTTAAAGTTTCAAAACTGGCAAACTGGCAATATCAGTTGAACAGACTGGCGGGTTTTGGCATTACAAGAACAAGCATTGGGTTCTTGCAACTCCTTCCTCGCCCTTCCCCTTCCCTTGTGCGCTCTGATTTCCTTCTTTCCTGTTTTGTACAGACCCTAGTATACCCTCAAATCAGAACTGGAAATCATGTGGAACCAAGCCCCTGTCATTGACAGAAGTTCTTTTCTGAGTAATTATACTTTAATTTAGAACCCAACATGATGGAATCCTGCATTAGTAATTGGTCTAAAAAGCAGTCACGGGGCAGCCAAAAGTGCTTCTGAGGAACTCTTCTCCCCACATCTCTCCAATCAAAACTGCTGCCCCCAGGCTGTTTTAAGCTCTAATGGGGGGGGGGGATTGCCATATTGTGCTGAATGTTTCTTTTTCCTAGCACCATGGTCCTGATCCACATTTGGAACCCCTCTGCAGCTACTTTTTAAGGGCCAAATTACGCATCTGAAACAGATGCCCAGTCACAGGACTCCCACATCACATGTAGCTTGATGGCTGTTTCCCTTAGCCAGTTTGACTCTTAGGAAGCAGTGTACTATCACATAATTTATTTCTTCTCACTATTCCAGAACAGGACGCAGACCTCGGGTTCAAAATCTAACGAATTATACTCAGAAGAATGATGTGTCCTTAGGATCCTGTATGATAAAGAAGCCACCACAGCTGATGCTGCTGAAAGAATTAACAGATGCCTACCATTTGAAGGTTTTTAAGGTCAGGAAAGTATTCCTCAATCTATGCAACTGAGAAACCCTAATTTCTTTTATGTTATCTAGTTAGGCAAATATGCCCATACTGACTTTATTCAACTCTTTTATACTGGATGCAAAATTATGAGGCTTGGTACAAAAATTGTCCATTTGTTAAAATGTGAATAGATAACGGAGAGCTTGAAGTTGATAAAATATCGTGGAGAAGCATGCATCAGCTGGGACCATCATAAGGAGTTCATGTTCTGCTACAAAACTTTCTCGTGCTTAGAATGAAAGTTCATTCATTAATAACAAAGATTAGCATCTTGATCTAAAAGCCAAAATTCTGACTTAACTGATTAGTTGATTTCAGGTGTAATCCCTGAATCTAAACTCATTAACTGAAATTCAGTCCTTATTAGTTTTCATTCGATCTAGATTTTCAAACAGGCTGAGTAAGATCACAAGATAATCTTAAGGAAGCATATAACCTCCACCCCAAACAAAATCCTACTATATTAGGTTATTCTTAGAGATGCCAAAACAAAATATTTATATTTTCTCTTGTTCTTACAGAAGAAAACACCCACTGTCTACTTGACAGATGCAAATAAAAAGCAAAACAGTGACAACTGTCCCTCAGGTGCTCCGTTAAATTTTGTCACTGGAGCATATCACTTTGGCAATACTCCTGGCACTCATTTGTTGTTTACAACTTCCAAAATATCACCGAGAGACAGGTACTTGGATTAATTTTCATTTTGCTCTCTCTCTCTCTCCCCCCCCCCTCTCTCTGCAGAATCTGAAATGTTGTGGGTATTTCAGTATTGAGCTTTTTATGCCATGTAATAATAAATGTATTATTTATTACTATTATCATTAATAAGAAAACAAAAAGCAATATGGCATTTGTCTTGCCATTTCCAGAAGGCCCAGTCCTGGGTTTCTCTATCTCAGGTTCAAATTTCTGCTCAGCCTTGAAGTTCACTGGATAGCCTTGGGCAAATGATTTCCTGTCTCACAAGGTTTGGGGAATCTAAAAGAGACTATTGTCCATCGTTTGCACTGGTATAATGAAAATGAATAATAGTGTATGGAGAGCTGCTTCTGCATTTCAGTTTCATCCTCTCCAATGCCTTTTTTCCCTTTACGTTCAAGGTCTCATTTTGCAATTGAGGTACGGTCATCGTTGTCTGGAGGCTTGATCTTCTTCATGGGGGACACACTACAGAACAGTTATGTGGCTCTTTACCTTTCAAAAGGACGTTATATCCTTTCAGTTGCTGGTGAAGATGGGAGGAAGATAAAAATCAAAAGCAAAGCCAAATACAATGATGGACAGTGGCATAATGTGAGTCCAATAGCTGCTTCAGTAAAAGTATTACAGCCAGAGTTCCTGAGATGGCCACTCTTACCAGTCTGTGGGGTATCTCTCTAAAGGAGTGAAGCTTGAGTTCCTTTTTGCCTCATTTTCCATCTTCAACTCTGGCAGCAAACTACTCCCTCTATTGGCGAAGCTGCAAGTGCCATGGCAGGGGGGGGATGCTAGCCACTGTCCCTCTGTTAAAAGGTTTGTGAAGATAAGTATTATATGAGAAATTTTAAAGAGACCAATGTATTCCTAAAGAAGTAAAATGCTCCAGGATTGCTAAACATTGAAATAGTTGAAAAAAGCATCTAGTTTAGTTATTCCTTATTAAATGGTGTTTGCTGTTTTCAGTTTGAATGAAAAAAGTAGTATGTATTGGTTAAAGACAGTTCTGTACTGATTAGTTTCTGCCATATATTTATTCAACATTATATCTGTCTCCCAAAAAGGTGGCATTCGGCATTGCTGAAAAGAGAGCGCGTCTTGTCATTGATGGCTTAAGGGCTCAAGAAGGAAACATTCCACGTAATTACTCTGCCAGTAATGAGTTACCCATCTATTTAGGAGGGGTTCCTTCATTGAGACTGAAGGTAAAGAGCTGATTTTTTTTGATGATTGGGCTCTTCAAAGAATGTGTATGTATTTGACTCGTCATCCCACATTAACCCCGAGGCTTAAGTCAGCTGTATTTAAATAAGCAAAAGCTAATATATGACAAGCATGTCATCTTCCATATTAGCTCGCACTGATACTTGTAGATAGACCTTTATACATGTGGATCCTAGTTTGGATTCTGTGTCATCTTGTTCAGGAACCTGCAAGAATGTAGTGTAATTTGATTGGCATCAAAATGAGAACTAAGAGTACCGTTTCCCTTTTATTTATTTAATCGGGGAAAAGATACCCTGCATGTCTCACTTGTGCAAGGCTGTCCCAGACTGGCATTTGTAAACATTTACATAGTCAGCCTCAGCATTTCTTACTGTTAAATTGTTTAACTATGTTTAACATAACATTAACCCTTAAAATGTTAAGAGATGGGACCAGTAAAGCACTCTACCTGGGCTTAGATCTCTGCTTCTGCCTTTTCTACAGCTGTCTTTGCTCCTGTGTTCTGTTCCCCCTTTAATCTGTGTTTTGGTTTCCTTAGTCATGTCCTTTCCTTAATCTTTTGAGAGGTGGAATTTCTTACATCTTTAATTCATCCATTACAAGATACTCCACGATACTCACGGAGGGATATTTTAGCCCTCTTAGTTTTCCTTTTCCCCCTCACTGCTGCCAGGCTTGTAGCAGCTCCTGCACCCCTAACCATCACCACCGCTGGGCATAGCACAGCTCCTGGCCACCCCCCATAGTATTGAAACTGCTGTTGGTAAGTCTGGCATAGCTTGTGGCCTCCTCCACTGGCCCACTGTGGCTCCCCCTACACCATTTCTAATGCTGCTGGGCCCAGTGTAGCTCTTGGCCATCCCCCCCCCCCATTGCCTAGGCTTCCGGGCCTGCTGTGGCTCCCAGCTACCTCCCACTGGGCCTGCCAATGGAAGAGTAGGTAGCAGCATTGGCTGCACATTCGCAAACAGTCCTTTTTTGAAGGGACATTTAACCCACCCCCCTGTAATTTTTTTAACAGTTTCAGATTCTTCTGCAAACCTGGGGTTCTCCAGAGTTTGGGTAACTACTGGTTTATGTCAGAGTGGCCCAGATGCACAGATTTAAATATCCACAGATTAGGCTATTAGATCCACACATCTGACTAAGATATCTGCCAATTTATTTGTGGCAAGAAGAATAATTTTGACTAAACATTATTGGATACATTTACCAGTCCACTCTTATGTTATTTTGCATGAAGTGTATGCACATGAAAGCTCACACCTTGAATAAACCTTTGTTGGTCTAAATTTGTTCCACATGTTATTCAGTTTATCATAATATAGGCTGAATCTATATTTTCAGAATATACCCAAAAAGAGTTTTGTGGGTTGCTTGAGAAACTTCAATGCGGGAGGAAAACTCATGGATATTCATCATCAGAACAAGGGTGTTCTGCCATGTTTGGATAACACATTGGAAAATGGAGTCTCTTTCTTCAATGAAGGGGGACATATTGTCATTGGTGAGTATTGGAGGAGTTGTTAGTTCCAATTTTTTCACCTGAGTTCTCTCACTATGCACAGGATTACACAGTCATTCTAATGGATGGGGGGAGCTCTGCATATGTAGTGCTGACCCATTTTATTGACACTCATAAGCAAAGAACCCCAGTATCAAGCTGAGCACATAAAACTTGATTCATATTTTTTGTATCCTTTCTAATATACTGTTTCCAATTATTGTTGTAATCTCAGAAAACTCTTTTGCAATGGGTTTGGAATATACAGTCGTATTTAACATTCGTCCAAGAAGCTTGACTGGTATTTTAATCCACACTGGCAATAAACAAAGAAACTTCTTAACTGTTTACATGGAACGAGGCACAGTAAGTTTGGCTTTCACTGTATTTTCTCCTGATCTATAGTGCCAAGATTCACTGGGGAGGGGTAGCAAGGGACAGGGAGAGATCTTGAATTACTGAGGGCCTGATGATACAATGCATTCTTCTTAGGTCCTGTCAAGGAGACCCATAATGGGAGTTCCCAGGTAAAACTTAGATTGCCAGGTATATGGGAGCCAATTTAGATCAGGACCATAGTGCACAGGGTGAGGGGCTTACACCTACCACTTGCACGCCCTCTCCTTTTCTTCTTCCACCACAGTTTTGCCAGTGATAGAGTCAGTGTGGTATAGTGGTTAAGAGTGGCAGACTCTAAACTGGAGAAACAGGTTTGATTCCCCACTCCTCCACATGAAGCCAGCTGGGTGACCTTGGGTCAGTCACGGTTCTCAGCACTCCCTCAGCCTCTCAAAATAGGTCTAGCTCGCCTCTAAAGGACAATCTTTGGATTTCCTGGCTATACAATACACAGTGCCATACAATAATTATTAATTAATTATTCTGCAGATGGAAATAGGGGTGATTTTTTGCCCTTTCCCTTGTTTAGTGCACTCCCTTGAATCATATTCCTGCTAATCCAAGTAGATCCTTGGGAATCAACTTTCTTGGAAGGGACTGTTAGGGGGGGGCGACAAGAATTGCATCTGTCAGCACCTTACGCTGATGGATTACTGGACCAAACCCATTGTTTTACTATTTTATTTATACATTTCTTTAAGAGGGTTATGCTGAAAAGCAAATAACAAATCTTAATAAATAAAAGCATTGGTAAAATTAATCTTTATAGTAGCATATTGGTGTGTCTGTGCTCTTGTTTTATCTTTTGTTACTGGTAATTCAAAAGATGACTTTTTCACAGCTCATTGCCTCTGGAAATAATGGTGCTGGAGAATTCTCAACGTCCGTCACACCTCAGCAGCCTCTGTGTGATGGAAAATGGCACACTGTAGCAGGTACCGCACATTCATTGAGCAGTTCTTTAGAAACAGAATAGAAACATTTTTGTGGTCCCAAAATTTATGTCTTTTGCCTTTTTAAAAACAAACAATAGTTTATGCATTTTAATCAACATTCTTAAATGCATAATTTGTATGTAAGGCTTGTTTTAGCTTTCTTCCTGTTGTCATGAACTCTTGATTGCAAATGTATTATGATCTCAGTCTAAAAACCATATTGGAATAATCCTGAAGTGGTCCTGGGATATTGTTGGAAGGCATGTGATATCTTGTTGAAACTAAGTAAGGCTGTGTCTGATCAGTGTTTGGAAAGGAAGTTTCCTGGGAATCTGATGGATACTGTTTTGGGTTCCAAGATGAAATATAAATTAATAAATACATTTCACTGGGACTTCAGCAAGATTGCTTTGGAATAAATGCTTGGTGGCCTGCATGAAGGAATGGAAGGCAGCATGGTATAGCCCGATTTCATCGGATCTCGGAAGTTAAGTAGGATCAGTATTGAAAGGGAGACCAGAAAGGAAGACTCGGCAGAGAAAGGCAATTGCAAAGCAACTCTGCTTCTCATTTACCTTGAAAGCCCCCTTGCTGGGGTTGCCATATGTCAGCTGTGACTTCACGGCACTTTACAGACATACACACACAGACACCACTACATAAAATGATTTATTAAATAATTTTTGACTGGATTTGACGCGTTGGCTTTGGTTTCTGTGTTTTAAAGGCTTTATCTGGTATGCTTTTATCATTGGAATAAGACGCATAAACCAGCATTACAAATTACATTTCTGTAAGAATAGGTGTCAACAAAAATTCCCTCACATATATGGGCTACAGCTACATGTTACACTTCATCTGCATGTCATGTTACACTAATGGTTCCTTCGTCATTACAAAGTGCATTTAAGGAGGATGCCTTGAATTAGAAAAGGAGCAATAAATGTATATCCCTTTCCTTAAGCCTCTTTTGTCCTGAAACTTCTCCCCCAGCTCCCCCCCCCCCGCCCCACAAGGCTCCTGGGTCATATCTGCAAGGTAAGCGTAGGTCTAGAACCCAGTCATGGTTAAACCATGGGAACATCAGGGAAAATGGATGGGCAAGGGAAGGGTTCTGCACTGATCTAATCTTGCATGGCAGCTGTAGTTTGTTTGGCCTTAAATCCAGATACATGATATGATCACTAAATTTGCCTAATGTAGAAGGGGGTTAGCTAAGGAGAGATGAAATTGGTGAAATTTGTGGGTGGAACAAAGATGCTGACTGATTTGTTGTATTCTTTACAGTAACTCAGAAGCAGAACATTGTGCATCTAAGTGTAGATACCAAGAGTAACTACACAAGTGGACCATCAGCTATACTTTCTACCAGACCAGCTCAACCACTGTATTTTGGGAGAGTTCCAGGTAGGACTGTTAATTAATCTTTCATTATTGCAACTTTTGTTTTGCACATGCACATCCTGGATGAACTATTACATTTATCAGGGAGAACTCATTGCCAAAGGAAAACTGAGAGTATCTCATCTGTTGTGGAAAAGGCAGGATTTTCTTTCTCACATGCAGTGTGCACAGTGGCTAGTCCAGCTAATCACCAACTATGGGAACTGATGATGACTTTGTTCCTGGTATCTACTTTTTATATTTGCTTAAGTGTCATAGAAAAAAATTAAAATTAGTAAGTATCAGTGAAAGTAGTAAGCATCAGTAAGATCTTAGAGGACACTCACAAACTTACTCCAAAGTCAGCCTAACACAGTGCTTCCCACAGTGCTTCTAAGAGCTAACATCATAAAATGCAAATGCATGAAGTATGAGACGTGATAGCAGTCCTATAGTAATTACATTTGTTCTGGATACAACAAGAGGACGCTTAACCAGCCAGCTCCTCATTGCGCAGCTCACTGTTTTGCCTGCAATCCACTGCTCCCCCTTGGCCATAGAGCATTGTGTTGAGCAAGTGGAGTCTGTGATGTCGTTAACTGCTATTGGAGAATGCAGGAAGCATGTATATTGTGTATGGGAGACACAGCATACTGAAGGAGAGAAGAAATTCATCTAAAAAACTTTGTATTGTCATTCTGAAACTGCCCAGCCTACGGTGCAATCATAAGCAGAGTTATACCCTTCTAGGTCCATTGAAGTCAAGAAAAAGGGGCTCCTAATTTTAATGGTAGAGGAATAGGCTTTTCTGAAATCTGGACTACATTCAAAGGAGTTTTTAAATACTATTTTATGTTTTACAAGGAAGAAAACATACATAGGAATTTAAAATATTTTTTCCTGCTGCCTTCAAAAGAAAGGAGATATTGAAGACTATTTCTGAGTCAGATGTTTGCTTTCTACGCTGTTTACTGCATTGCTCATGTATTCTTTATTTAGCCGTGTTTCCTCTTTGTCTTTACAGTTAATTTGAAAACCCCATGGCTTCCTGTTCAGGATGTGTTCCTTGGCTGCCTGAAGGATGTTAAAATCAATGAGAAACCTCACTTAGTCAATAAAATGTCAGACATTCATGGTATTGTCAGCTTACAAGGGTGCCCTGTCAATTAACAGTCTAACATGGATCTTTTCAGGGTGAATTCTCTTAAAGTACTGTACAAATTGCCAAAATATGCTTTCACTCCTCCTCATCCTGTGTTAGTCTTGCGATTTGTGGACATCTTGGTTTAAGGATGTATATCTCTGGACCGTGCTCTTGTTAGGCTTCTCATGAAATGCTGTTTGCTTTTCAGTGTACAGTTTGCTATGTGTGACAGAGTCCTTGTGAAATGCAAAATGGCCTTGTATATGACACAGTCTGTTGAGGTTATGCTCTCAGCCACAGTGATGCATAACTAGAGTGATTCCATTGACATAACAGCCCCAGTCCTGAGGCTGTTGCCAAGACAAGTGCTATCCAAATTAGAATTGGAGGATATGGAAAATGCAAGCAGAACTGCATAAAGATATAAAAAATTATGCTGGGTTGCCGAATCTGTTCTTTTATACTGAAAAGTTCATTACATAATGACAAAAGTAGCATGAATTTGAAGTACTTTAAAAAGAGAGGGAAACCAGAGGTGACAGTCTTCAGAAGGCTATGACCAAATAAATGCAATTTGTTTTTTTAAAAATCTCTACTGTGTTTATTGTACTGATACATTCTATGTATCCATCAGCGTTAAACAAAGAACTGGACAGGCTCATTATTTTGATGCAGATCTAATATGCATATGATTAATTTCCCTGAATAACACCATCACTGGGATAAGTGGGGGCTATGCCTGAGTGGTAGAGCATCTACTTTGGACACAAATGGCCCCAGGGTCAGTTCTCAATGTCTCCAGTTTAAAAAGGTCTGGTACTAAGAGACTGAAGTGTTGACAAATACGTTTTTTGCTTGTATGCCTATATGCTTGTATTCCCTAACCCCTATATCCAAAAGCACTTTTATACACACAGAAGTATACCAAAACGCACAGATTCTGATACAGCAGCTACATATTTGAAGCTACCATTATATTAGATTCAGACAAATTCATGTGTGATTGTACTGCTGACAGGTAGAGAGGGAACAGAATGGTATCAGTATGAGATCCTATTGTACTATACTATGACTGCTGGAAAGTATAAAAAGTATGAGCAGAATCTCTTGTAATTTTCTGCTGCCCAAGCAGCCACAACAAGTAGTACAAAGATGTTGTTGCTACTATGAGGTACAGTATTCCAGAAACTGCAACAAGAAACACATGCCAAGCCAACATGTGCTCACATGCAGGCTACACCATGACTGATAAGTGTAATCAGCCCATCATATTTGGAATGTTCAGGGGTCATTTCCTGCAGGAGCAGAGCTCCGGCAGTAAAGAGCCCAGGGGGCGGGCACATGCAACAAGTCCCGCCCCCTGCTCCCAGCAGCCCTCAGTCAGAGCAAGAAGCAGCCAGGTAAGTTGTAGAGCTCCCCCCGGCCCCCCCGGTCTAAGACAGTCCAGTGGCACCTTTAAGACTAAGTTTTATTCAGGTACAAGCTCTCCCTCCTCTGCGAGGACAGATCTGTACATTCCTCTCCCCCCCCCAAATAGCTAGCAATCCAAAACAGCCCAGTGGAGCCTGAGTGGTGGGTGTTGCCTTCAGACAAACGTCCGGTGATGCCAGGGGGTGTGGCATATGCAAATAAGTTATGCTAATGAGTTATGTTAATGAGCTCCTGCACCTCTTTTTCTACGAAATGACCCCTGGGAATGTTCATGGGGAGACTAGTGCATGTAGCTCAGGGGTTTTTTTTCCCCTTTCTGAACTGTTGTTGGTCATTAAAAGTGCCTTTTCACATTTCCCCAAGCTAGTTGCAGTGTAGCACACAATCCCAGCTGCATGCATAACCAGGCTATTTGGACAAGGATCGTGCACCAGTTTGCAAGATGACAGATGCTCAAGTTAGTTGCACTAGGCCCATTTATTTCAATCAGACCTCTGAAGGCAAAATTCTCAGTGGATTGAAATATGATTCCCATCAATAAATATTCTAATTGTGAAGATATTTAAGTGTATGGCTTGTACAAGGTGATGGGATTAAATCCTAATAAAAAGAACTGAAAGTAATGGCCACATGCACTATGCAAAAATTGTAGGCAGCCACGTTGGTCCATAGAATAATTCTTTTAAAAGTCTTTTAATCATTTTATTAGGCCCACCCAAAAGAGTACAAACCAGTAAACATGCAACTACCCCGTTGGGCCTGTATTTCTGATGGTTATTTTCTCATTTCTAATCACAACAATATAAGTGCCTCCTGGGCCACATCAACAGGTCTAGCAGATCATGCATTGCTTTGCTTGTGGCACATTAGTTGGATAATATTGTATACATGTCCACATTTTCAGTCTATAACCTAAACAATCAGAATAACTGTTCCATAGGAACCCCAGGAAGCAAGCCTAAGTAAAAGTTTACTCAGAAATGAGTGTCACTGCTGTGACATCATCATCGTCATCATCGTGGTTGTACTAATCCAGATAGAGGGCAAATGCAGCTCCTGGAAAGCTGTCCCTGCCACTTTCTCTTGCTTTCTAACATTCCTGCCTTTCCCATTATTCTAGTTTTCATTATATTGGGGGGGGGGATCTGGTTCCTAAAAAGGGATCACAGCATTTACATTCATATAAGTGCACCATTAGCAAGTGACTGCAGCTCTGACTAACAATTATCTGTCCTACTAACTCTCCATGCCTCCTCCTGCCTGTCTTGGAGCTTCCATTTGAAAAGCCAGCTGAAAGGCAGATCACCACAGTCCACAGCAAACACAGTTTCTTATGCGCCTAGCAAACATAGTCTCTTTTGCGCCTAGCAAACACAGTTTCTTACCTGCATGAGTAACACCAAACTTTTGTTTTGTTGATTCAGGTTGAGTACCATAAATGTCTTTCTGCATAAAATATTATGACACTGATATTAATCCCGTAAGCATAGTTCATGAGATACATGGAGAAAAGATTGCACTGAAATTATCTTGAATTGTCCTTTGGCATATTCCAGTCTTTAATTAAAAAATGCTTTTTTTTTATCATGTTGCATGTATTCTCATACCCAACATTTCTGTAAGGGCTATGAAGGCAGGAACTTGCTGAGTCTTTCAGCCGTACCCCTTGCAGAGGTGTTCAATGACTCATAATATAGTCTTATGCAGAGTAACTGTGGTCCTAAGCCTTTTGATTTTAGTGGAATAACTCTGCTCAGGATTGCACTGTAAGGCTGCTTCTGCACAGGGGCAATTGTTTAGTTTGTTGCCTTTGCCACTGAGAATCCAAAGCACAGGGAGATTCCATGTTCTTTCCCCTCCCTACAACCATCCCCCATGCCTCTTTAGGTGTCTCTGTTGGCCTTTAAAAAATTGGTACCTTACGTGTTGCTGTAATGTTAACACTGTTGTAATATGTTTACAACACCAATTTTACAAGTCTACTGTTGGCAGAGAGGAAAGGGAATGGCATTGAATGTGGGTGGGGAGGTGCTGAAACACACACACACCCATTCCCTCCACACTTTCCACAAATCTGTTTTGAGTAGGATCTATTCTGGAAATCTGCAGCAGAGCTGGGGAAAATCTAGAAGGGGGATGGCCAGATAGTATCACATAAGAACTGCTGCAGGTGTGGAGGCAAGATGGGTCAAGAGCCTGTGGAAGTGACCTAAGAAAGCAGCGATTTGAACCAAAGCTAAAGTACAATGTTAAGTATTGACTGGCAGACATAGTGATTCCTGCTAAGCTTTGAAAAGCCCTTTTCAGTAATTGAATTTAGGCTCAATTTGTACCTCCGAGACAGTGCAAAGACTCAGTTTTAGAGAATGTTAGTCTTTTCCTTTGGCAGTCTTAAAACTAATTTAATTGTTCAGTTCAGAGTTTATTGCATGTAGCCAATGGCCATCACAATATGAAAGATAAAAAAACCAGTACAAAGATCGACAATAGATTTAAAAGAAAATTAAAATATATAGATGAATATGTTTTAAAATCAGGTTTCTCAAATAGCACATTCTGAAAGTACAGTCATTCCATAGCCTTATCTCTAATTTTCCTTGCAGCATGAGCATAGAGTGCCATTGTATAGGAGATAGTGGGATTGACGTCAGAGAGCAAAAAGGTTACTATTTCAATGCCTGATGTGGATTCTAAAGTTGTTAGGACTGGGTTAAGAAATTTGATTCTGGGGCCAGTATACAGAGGGCATTCTAAAATGTAATGTGTTAGATCTTCTACCGAAATCCCACACAGACAGATGCGTTGATCATACAAGGTTTTGAGGTGTCGTCCTTTTAACAGCTCAGATGGCATGGTCTGAAAGCGAAGAGCAGTGAGTGCCCTTCTTATGCTATATATTGAAATAAGAGCCAAGTGGTCTGTTTTAAATGATGGATGTTGTGCAAATTTCTGTCGACTGATTAGAGATCTGTCAATTAGTGTATCTTTATTGTAGACCCAGTCACGCAAATGTAAGTTGTTACCTGAAGGGGATAATAAGTCATCGGGAATTGTGTATTTAGCAATGATGTTGGATAGTGTGCTAAGATGGGCTGGGTTGTTAGTTTGCAGAATATGGAAGCTAGAATTATTAAAACTGCTAGTATTGGCTTGCTGATGTTTCTTCCAAAGTTTCAAGATTATAACATGTCCACGAGCCCTTATTGAGGGTAAGCCAAGCTCAGTTTCCATCATGGCTGCTGGTGTCCCCTGTGGGGGCGCCAGAATACGCCTCATAAAATTATCTTGGATTATTTCCAGCTTGGTAAGGGTTTGATCTTGCCATCCCCATAATTCAACACCATAGAGTATTTGGGGGATGACCTTGCTAATGTAAAGCTTAATGGCAGGATCTATGAGGTGGCCACCCTTATTGTGGAAAAATCCCATTAATGCACCTATGGTCTTGAGAGCTGCTGTTTTTGTTAAAGCTATGTGGGCATTCCAGTTCAAGGATTCATGGAAAGTTATGCCCAAATATTTGTAGGTTTTGCATTGTTCAATTGAGGTGCCATGTATGGACTATGAAAAATATTGTTGCCTTTTACGGAAGACCATCACTTTTGTTTTGGTGTAATTTATTTTCAAATTTTCTTCTGAGCAATAGTCCCCCAGGCCATTCAGCAACTTCCTCAGACCCACTCTGGTTAAGGAAATCAAGACCATGTAGAGAGATCTTCTGATTATTAAGTGAGGGTGCAACAAATTTCTGGCCGGACAGACTTTCTACGATGTCATTGATAAATAAGTTGAAAAGTAAGGGAGCTAGCACACATCCCTGCTTTACCCCTCTTACTGTAGGGATTTCTCTGGTCAGGGAACCAGAGGTGCCCACTCTGATATTTGCAAACGTACTAGAATACAATTCACGAATCAGTGCTAAGAGTCTTTTATCTATATCTGTCTTCCCAAGTTTTTCCCATAAACGGTTTATATCTATAGAATCAAAGGCTGTGGCTAAATCTACAAATACTGTGTATAGAGCTTTGGTTGGACCTTTCATTGCCGAATAGGCTAGTTGGTAAAGTGTGAGGCAGTGGTCTATTGTACTTTGGCCTCTCCGAAAGCCTGCTTGGTGAGGATGTAGAATGTGGTTTTCTGTTGCCCATTCCTCCAACTTCTTTAATAGATATTTTCCGTATAGTTTTGATGCTGTGTCAAGGAGAGATATTAGGCGATAGCTACTTAGGATCGACTTATCGCCTTTTTTGTGGATAAGGACCACTATGCTAGTTTTCCACCCAGCAGGAAACACTCCAGAGTTATTTATTTGGGTAAATACTTTGGCAAAAATTGGAGCCCACCAGTTAGAAAAGGCTTTGATCATGTCTGTGGGAATTGAATCTTCTCCAGGGGATTTACCTACAGCTAATGAGGAAATTAAGTTTTCAACCTCAGCCACAGTTACTACTGGCCAATTTGGTAGTGTTTGCAGATTGCAATTGAAGGCCCATTTCTACATTTCTGTGGACCCAGTCTGAGAAATAGGGGATTGGTAATAATTTAATTGATACAGTCCTAAACACTCTGTTCATTCATATTCTATCAGCAGCTGTCTCAATAGCGAAGGCTGTTGATAGAGAATCAGGAGTATGCTGTGATAACAAGGTTTCTGCTTAAGGGTCTTCAACCTCTCTTCATTTATTGAAATATTTAGACTCCGCTTTTCAGTTTACAAGGATTTCCAAAGTGGCTTGCAACATACAGTCAAAGACAGTCTAAAAATGGTAACAAATTCTAAAACCCAGTAGAATAAAGCCAACCAAAACCTTACAGAAGTTAAATCAAAAACATATGTGCCTTGTGGATGTTTTTGGACCACTGCAGTCATAAAAGTCATTAAGTTGAATAAGACTTTATGGAACAACTGATTTGGATTGACAGGGGTGAAATTTGTTTTTCGGGTCCAACTGAATACTGAGTTAGATGAGCCAATGGTCTGACTCACTACAAGGCGGCGTCGTGTGATACTTTAAATCTGTATAATTTAAAAAAAATTAAATGGCCCTAAATCAGTTATAAATAATGTGGAGTTCCATTAGTTGTATTTGTTAGAACTGGAAGCTAAATCACATCACTGAATTACAGTTACAATGGTTATCACTGCTAATTATCTTTTCTAAACACTACTATTAAAAGATTTAGTAATTTTACGCAAAATACCATTTTTAAGTTACTGCATGTGTTGATATATTTGAAGGACAATTAGAAATGCATGCGGAGCTCAACAATCCTGGTGACATAAAAACCTTCCTATATAGCCAATAATAAAAACAGAGACAAAAGGAAACAAAAGCCATTGGGGATCTTGGTGTAATATGAACAATACAACTTCAGTGCTGGCATGTGATGACTTTATGGCCTTCAGGCCCTTCCATAATGTGATATTGTGACTCCATGAATACTGTAATCCATCCTGAGCCCTTGGCAAAAGGCAACCCAATAATCTAAATAAGTAAGTGGTTGTCCAGGGTGACAAGCTCACCTGCTGTGACGTCATCATCAAGGTTGTACTAATCCAGTAATGACAGTTTAGCATGATAGTTCAATAGCACTGGGAAATAACCACTAACTACTGCCATCACTGGCATACTGTAAGCCATCCTTTTTATGGCATGTTATTAGTCTATGAGATTAAAGGAAGCATGTCTTGTTTCCATTTACAAGTCTGAAGAAAAACTGGGCTACACCCAGCAATGTGCCAGCAGAACAAAAAGGGGGAAATGCCAGATAACTGGTTTATTATCATACAAAGCCCCTGCCATTTTTGTTTTCCTTACAGACCTCAGTATTTTAGCCAAGTGTAGCATGTGGACCACCTGTCTGATAAATAGTTCATCATCATGACAATAAAAGGCCTGGTGCAGGTGGAAAGAATAATGAAGACCACAGAGGCTTGACCAGGTTTACTCACCAACCGTACACCCCTCTTTCAGCAGCTTCATATTACCTTCAAAATACAAGAAAGCCTCTGCCGGGTTCTTCTTTTATTATGGGTATGGCAGCACTGTTGCTCTCTTGCTCAGGAAAAACAGGGACACCCAAATGGGAATCTGATCTTCCTTATGTTTTCTCTCCCTCCACAGAAAATCACCAGGCAAGAAGATAGCTTGCTTGCCAAGGATGTGTTAATTAACAGGATCCGTCTTCATTTGACATGGAATATGTCAGACATACAGAAGCTATTCCATTAAACATATGATGTATCGTATAGCCAGTGTGGCCAAGATTGGGGAGGGGGGATGGCTTTTAAATCCCTATTTTGCCCTAAAGCTCATTGGGTGACCCCTGAGCCAGCACCTGAGCTGTACCTACCTAACAGAGTTGTTGTGAAGATGAATGTGAGAGGGACCATGTATGCCACCCATGAGCTCCTTGGAGCAAAGGAGGAATAAAAATGTAAATAATTATACAGTACATGATGTAAGAGGAAACGAAAAATAGAATACTATTTAGAAAACAAAGTAATCATACCCTTGTCCAGACATAAGCATTCTTTAGGTGACAAGCCTAGTTCAACAGTTCATAATTTGAGATTGCTAAATATAACCAGCTAGTTTTAACACCATGTGATTTTGGATGTAGTCCTATGTATGTTAAAGTCATAATGACATCCGCAGGACTGCAGGGTCAGCATTTGGCCCAGGAATTGGAAACCAACAAGCCAGAAGTAACTCTAGGGGTCAGAGCACAAATTATGACCACTATGGGGGTGGTGCAAAAAATGGCCTCCCCATGTTGAATGTTGCCAACTTGGACTGCAGCATTCCAAAGCAGGTGGAGCTCAACCCATCACTTTTGAGCCTCTGTGCTATTTCATGCTCCTTACAGCTATCAGTGCAATAGATGTGTTCTGTACAATAAACACTCCTAACAGTATGGGCTGAGAAGGGATTACTCTCCATTCATAGCTTTCTCAGTTATGCTCTGGGCCCAGTACTGCATTGCCAGAACAAGAGAGATCTTACACAGAGGGCTTTACAAAAAAAAAAGAAAAGGAAAAGCACCTGCTCCAGTCGCAACTCCCCCGATGTTGCCTACCAAGTATGCAATGGCACACTAAAGAACTGATGCCTGTGGGCCAGTCTGGACCATTACGGAGCCCGTGCATGACTGGGCATCTAGCATGTTGATTGGAAAGGACGGTATGCTGTCTGCATAACAAAGTGATGTCAATAGTCCCCTTATGTCCTGCATGTACATAGCAGCCAATTTAACAGAAAAGAATAAATTGGGCAGCCATGTCAATTTGGGCATGGCTGGATTTTGCTATTAAAATAGAGGAAAAACTGAATCTCCACGGATTACATTCTTCAAGTTTAGTGCTATGTGCTACTTACATGTAAAGCTGTTGTGTGGATTCCCTTACGGCACCAGCCTTGTGCGCTCCTACCTGCTGCCCCGACTCTCAAGTCCTCTGTGCTCACCTGCCAGCAGCCAAACGTCATGGGACCCCAACAAGCCCATCTATCTGCACTTGTAGGCTTGCTTACATGCCTCTTGTTCTCCAGCCAACTACTTTCAAGATTTCCAAGGCACTGAAGGACATCAAGAGCGGAAAGGCACCAGGCTTTGACTGCTTCCCTAATGAGTTTCTGATCAACAATGGCATGTTCACTAAGAAGTGGCTTGCAGAGTTTCTCACTGACATTATGACAACAGGAAGTCTCCCAGGGGAATTCAAGAAAGCAAAGATAGTTGCTATTCTGAAACTTGAAAACCAAAACATCTGGCAGAAAGTTACAGTCCTATTTCCTCCTGTTATAAACTCCTCAAGAAAATAATCCTGAAAGGAAACAGTGACAGAATTAATGAACACGTCCCTATAGAGCAAGCAGGATTTAGACCCCGTTGTAGTTGTGAAGACCAGGTTCTCAGCTTAACAACTTTAATTGAGGCAGGGCATCAGAAGTGTCTTAAGACATCAGTAGTTTTCATCAATCTGATTGCCAATTATGACACAGTCTGGAGAAAGGGTACAAGATTTTACACGTTGTCCCCTGCAGAACATTATTTTGACTCCTAAATAACATGCTGAGCGATAGAACTTTCCAAGTAATTATGGATTAGTCAGTCAGCAAGCAGAAGAAACTGAACAATGTTCCACACCAGGGCTCGTTCCTCGTTCCAGTTCTTTTCAATTTATACATCTCTGATGTTTCCAAGACAATATCCAGGAAGTTTGCTTATGACATGATGATTGCAGTAAAGCACAAATCAATTGAAAGGACTGAGGAAATCCTGACTAGGGATCTCAAAATTTTGGCTGACTACTACCATAAATGGTGGCTTATCCCAAGTCCAGGAAAAACAGAATGCTCCTGTTTCCATCTCAACAACAATCTTGCCAACTGCGAACTTAATGTCTACTTTAATGGCACCCGACTTGCACATAACCATACACCTTGGTATTACCCTGGACAGGTCCTTGAGGTATAAACCTCAAAATTGGTATCTTACCAATGTAGCAGTGAAAGTAGTCATGCAAAACAACATTCTCCAAAAATTATGTGGTACAACTTGGGTTGCATCTGCTATACCTCTCAGTTCTGCAGGCCGTAAAAATGGAGCTTTCCCAGCAGGCATTCCGGTAGGAGCTGCCCTGATTAGCTAGGCCCTGAGCCGATTTATGTCTAGTTGAAGCTATTTAAAGTGGGTGCACTGCTGAAAGTGTTTAAATGCACTTTATTATATTATGCCGCCATCGATATACCAGAGGTTTTAAATTGTTTATTATGTATTTTTATACTAAAATGTATATTGTTTTTATGTAAGCCGTCCTGAGCATGCCTTGGCGGGGAGGATGGGGTAAAAGTTAAATAAATAAATAACACTTAGATGCTCAGCTTTGGGGTTGTGTATAGTACTGCGGAATACAGTGCTTCAGTGTGGCTCAACAGCCCCCATGCCCACAGACTTGATGTCCAACTCGATACAACAATGAGAACCATCAAAGGGATGTATTAAGCCCACTCCGTTCTATTGGCTACCAACGTTGTGTCACATCACTCCTCCGCATCTCTGAAGACAAGATGTTCTTTAATAAATAACACTTAGATGCTCAGCTTTGGGGTTGTGTATAGTACTGCGGAATACAGTGCTTCAGTGTGGCTCAACAGCCCCCATGCCCACAGACTTGATGTCCAACTCAATACAACAATGAGAACCATCAAAGGGATGTATTAAGCCCACTCCGTTCTATTGGCTACCTACGGTGTCACATCACTCCTCCGCATCTCTGAAGACAAGATGTTCTTTTTCATGAATATAGAAAGAAAACTGAAAACAGAGAGTTGCCCATTCACAAAGACATGGCACCTGGCAATAAGTTCTGCACAAATCCTGCAATCACAAAATTTTGATCTAGGGAATGAATGAGCGTGGATGCAATCAGTTCCATCCAATATCCATAACCTGATAAACACCAATGAGAGGCCCTCAGGATTTGACTTGTCACGTAAAATATGGAAGACAGCTAATAGAATATGAACAGGCTTTGCTGTTGTTTAAATGGGCCAAAATACCAGGACCCCCGACTGCGATTGTGGTACAGCCTGCCAAACTATTTTCCATCTGTCACAGTGCCCATACTTTCCAGGGAGATGTGATGGAGCTCTTTGGACTCTCCCCAGCTGCGACTGAATGAATTGAAAATTTAGATATTAGTCTTTAGGCGAATTACCCAATCGGTCTGCATACCCATTTTGTCAACTTGGTTATGTATTTTATATTATTATATACTTCCTGTGTGTAACTCTGCCATACGATACGTAAATAAATAATTCAGCAGCCTTGTCTTCTGCTTCTTCCTCCGCTGGCTGAGAGGTACAGAGGCACCAGAGAGCTCAGACTGCTCTGCTGGAAGCCTCCCTCTCCCTGTTACAAATCTCAAGGGTGTCCCTGAAACCAAGAGCCTTGGTCTTCTATTCCACTAAAATCTGTTTTCCAACTGAATACATTCTTGTTTGGCACAGTGCTAACTTCCTTGTGTTTAATTGCAGCATTCATAAAGAAATATCCTCATCACATGATGTTGCAGAGAAAGTAAATAATACTATAATTACAGTCACACATAAAGAAATACAGGTTGAAATGTTGAGAAAGAAGCACATTGTTTATGAAAAGCGCTACATATGCTCCCTGCTGCTTTCCCTCCCACAGACTCCTGTATATTTTCCCTTACGGGGAGAAAAGAACCTGGGAGAGACTGAGCAGATAACTGGAGGAAGAGAGAGGATTAAGCAGCTCCTCCCCTGCCAGTTATCTGTTCCCAATTCCAGCATCCTGTGACTGGTTTCCTTTAAAAAAAATCTGAAGGAATCTAGTTGCATGTAGTTTGGCCCTCAGTGTCTGAAAATTAAATCACAAAGGCATTTGACTAAAGCTTATCTAAGCATTAACAGTACTAACCCAGCTGTTGTCCATGGATAATGCTGTCACTTGAATGTACATGGAAATTATTGTGCCTGAATGCACACATCTAATACATTTAATTGATGAAGAGACTTTCACATTTGGGCTTACAAAGGGAAATGAAGACCTGAATCAGTCCCACCCCTAAATTATATATTGTACTCGGTTATTTTCCCAAGCACATATGGCAAAACCTTTCAGATTATAACACTGTATTTCTCAAGGAATATAAATCAGAAACAAACACTCTTACCCGTGTGGGAAATGTCTTTCTACCATCAAAGATGTGCTGGTATCTTTTATTAGTTTAAGATGTATGTTCCAACTGCAGGCTGGACGCAGCCCTGAGAGGCTCTGAATTGGGTATGAATAGTGGCCCTATGTCATTTCTCCAATTTAAAACACCCCCTGAAATTGCTGTTTAAGCTCCATGGAGGAAAAAATGCCATCTTTTCTACCTATGGACTAACAGCAGTTTCAAGTGCGATTTTTATTAGAAGAGCTCCACTCCCCTGACAAAGCTGCATGTGAAATGTGTAGAGGTTATACAATTATTAAAGATTATTTTTCTTCTTTACCATTTGTCTCTTCACCTTCACTGTATTGTGCTAAACATGGTTTTATGGCCTGGCTCTACATTTCTGAGCTTTGTAATTGTACTTCACATCATGGCAGATGCTTGTGGCAGGTATTGAAACTTCATGGTGTGGGAATTTCATATGATGGTAGATAGGAAGCGGTATTTTGTTGCTGTAAATCCTGCTGTTGTAGTATAGGCAGCTTCACCAAAGCAAAGCAATTCAGTGCCCTCCTCCATCCCCCCCCCCAGTGAATTTAACATGAACAGTAGGCCTTACAGTGATTATCTTAGTATAAAAACAATCTGGCACAGGCTTCCAGCCCTTCCTAGCCTCCCAAAAAACAGACCCTAGAGAATCACACTATATGCCATGTCTCAACTGCTTACTTCATCTTCATTACTAGATTCATACATCATTTATCATACAATATAAACTGCTTTGTGCATATCACAACATGTTTCTCACAATGTCATTTCCTCCTTCATAATTTCACTGTTATTCATGTAGTAAGGTTTTCCATCCAGGGATCTCACACATTTTGTGTCCTAATTAAATAAAAGACATACACACCTGTCCCTTTCATCACAAGCATGACATGTCCTGATGACCCATCTGGGCAAGACGAGAGAGCAAGGACAGAAGCCTCCATTGAACAATATGGCAATAACTTCCTGGTCACACAACTGCACATAAAAGGTAGATGACTCACACTAATGAATTGCCTGGAATGAGCCTGGAAGTTAGTTTATTGCTAAGGTGATCTCTTCAGAGTACATCCTAAAATTTGTTGGATATTGCATATGTGCATGGTTCTTTGGTGCAACTACATAAAATCAGAAAAATATAAAAGCCCCTTCTGGGAAACAGAAGCCTGTGTGTATGGAAAATATACAAACACATTATTTTGAGTCAGTGAGCGGCTAAAAACTGAAATGAAATGAAAGGTGACAAGAGTGTGGGGCCAGACACAGCCTTAGAGAATACACTCTGCCACCACAGAGTTGCTAATTTACCTCAGAGCAGGCAACTTGGCAGAAATGTCAAAAGTCAAACCTCCATCATAAGTGTATCTGTTCAAAATACTTTGATCATGAATATTTGAAAAGGACAGTGAGATTTAGCTTATGGCAAGCCTTTGGTAAGGCCTCAGGAAAGTTACTATTTAGAACAATTTTGCATATTATGTACAAGTGACATTCCATCCTGCACAAACACAATGTTAACTGCATTCATAAAGGCATCATACAGCAGAACTTAATCTTAAATTTGACAGAGTACAACACAACCTTATCTATTTAGCCTAAAGAACATCCAAAATTGTAAAACATCTATCAGCTATGCTTACATAGGGATTCACTAATACGCACCAGGGAATGGACAGAATTAATTTCTGGAGACCAAAGTTCTCAAATTTACAGCACAACATTAATAGGAAACTGTGAAGAGACAAGGAAATATTCTTTTGTGTCTTTCTGACTGTTAGGCTTCTCTACTGTATGACACATACATTATAACAGAGGTAACATTCTAGTCTCATAAATATTTAAGCAGTGAGTCTCATTACTGAAGGCCCAAGTGGCAAATTCTGAGGCATAAAACCAAAGACCAACTGACTTGAGCAACATCTGACATAATGGCTTATGCATGCACCCTGCAGCATAAAACTGCTGTTTTTAAAAAGAAACAAAAAATTGAAAGAATCCCATTTATGAATGTTCTAGCTAGGACACACAAAGATGATAGACAAATCACTGGTCAAATCACCAGTTAGTATATTTACTTAATAATTCAGACTTTGACCCCGCCCCATTGGAGAGCTGTAGCTGAGCAACAGTAAACAGTACACTAAAATATAGATCAATTATGCAAACTTCCTCATGTCAGTTTAATCAGAAGCTATTTAAAAAACTGGTTTTATGGCACTTCTGGGGAAAAAAGTTCAGGCTAGATTTTGATGAGTTTCTAGGGAAAGGGTTCCCTAACTTGTGTAGTAACCAGAAAGAATGGTCTTTGATGGGCTGCTTTATGTATCCTGTTCCCAGATGATATAATTACAAGAATATAATTTGCTGACCATGACATTGTGGTAGGATATCAAAGAAAGAGCGGTAGGATAAATGGACATACTGTTCAGTGTACTGGCAAGCAAGGATGTTGATCTTTCATAGGGGCTGAAGCTTGCACTATCTGGCCGATCCTTAGTGTAAACAGTAGTATGTGGCTTGTGAGCCGCATGTGGCCCTTTGACATTCCACCAGTGGCTCTTCTGAGCACTATTCACTTTGGCACTGTCCTCATGTTACAGGAAAGAGGGTAGTTTCTTTAGAAATTGGGATGATTTCATCATTATTATGGACCCAAGATAAAACAGACAGCCTTATTTTTAAAACACAACTTGTCTGTGATGATTATATCAAGGTTATGGTGATACAGGGTTCAGTGTATGATGTTGGGCCAACATATGCCACTGAAAGAGGTGGTGGAATGTGGTACACTATTGTTGAACACTAGCCCATAAAACCAAACCCATAGCAAGCAGAAAACTTAGCATGGAGAAAGCTTCTAAACACCCCTTCCCCTACAGAACTAAAGTAAAACTTGAAGAGAACATTTGACATAGAGAACTATACATTTTTTTAACATCCAGACTAATAAAGAGTTCTGGAGAACTTGAAAGCTTACACACACTTTTGTGTCATAAGTCTGACTTGTAATTCTCACTCCAGAAACACAAGGGTTGGCTAAGATTCAACAGTAGTGGGGAGAGACAGCTCTATATGCTCAGAGATACTCTGGTTATTCAAAGATTATTACAATATAATATTGCTTGAGTTGGTACACAGGGCATACAATAGTCCTTTGGGTGATGGGAACTGTGAGTGTGGCTTTCTGTGATCCAAGCAGTCAGTACCACTGTTGTAGATATTGTGTGGAACATGCCTGCCAGCACCTCCATGCAGCTGAGGGTATTTTTAGTAGGCAAATAACAAAATAAGAGAAGATGAAGCAATCTATCCTCCCCTCTTCTTCTCTGGACTGCTGTTTTAAAATTGTCAGGGGAAAAGAGACATGGAATTGCATGTCAGGTCTAGTTTGGCCAAACTAGACAAGATGCTGGGAGTTCTTTGATTGGAGCTCCTAGGGTTTGTATGTGCTTTTGTGTGTCTGCTTGTGTTTTTAATTAATTTAATACAGTTATCAGGCAAGTATGACCTGATTCTGACTGGAACCATGAAGGAAGGTGAGAGGTTTAAGCCCCTGCTGTTTCCCTTCATACTGTTTTCCTGACCTGATATATTGACCTTTGGGGGCAAACTGATGGGCATGCCAATCTGTACCTGTACACTTTCCAAATGAGCAAATGGTCCTAGGTCAAGGAAATGGCATAAGAAGATGGCTTAATGCTTGCTCCAGCCCACAATCCCAATCAAAACAGGGCTTCCACACACCTGCTAGCTGATTTTTCTTAACATGCTGGGAGTTCTGATCATTGAACCAACTTATTATCTGGTTTGGCCCTGCTTGGAGGTGCACATTCTCTTCGGGATCTGGTGCATAATAAGTGGTCATGCTGCCTGATTTAGGAGTTTGCCTGGCTTCAAGATGTGTATCTGTAAACAAACAGCTGTAAATTTCCCGTGTTCTCTCTTCCAAAGGAAATTCAGTCCTGTAGTATTCTCTCTGGACTATTCAATACTTGGAGTGACAGAGAATCCTTAATGATAACCTGGAATATGTAGAAATATAGTTCCAAATGTACACAGAAGGACATCAAATTAGCTAGCTCCAGTTCACTGAATTCCAGCTCCATATTTAGCATGTCTAATATGAAGTCAAAAAAGGAACACCAGAAAAGGTCTTCATTACCATTTGTCACTGTGCATGACTACAGACTTCTGATTCTCAATTCTGGATAGAAAAGCTTGGATGGCTACTGAACAAAGCCTTTTCTTGCTCTTCCATTGCTACCAGCCATGCTCACAGCCAGTCACAATGGTTTGTTCTGATGTATTATATGAACAGTGTAAAATACTGGTCATTGTAGATATAACAGAGTGGTCTTTGGTACACAGACATGGGCAATTTCATAAGAAAACCTGGTGGTCCCCCTGAAGAAAGGTGATTCTATAGTGTCCTGTACTTCAAGTAAAAAGAGCCTTCACAGTAAGTCCAACATTCATTTTATTTGGGGTCCTACCAAGCAGTGAATCCAACCAGGAGGGGAAATTGCCAGCCAACCTTAATCTTTATGGTCCCACACCTCGATGCAGAACTCACCACCCAAAAGCAGTATCAGCTGATGCAATGAAGCAAAAAACAAACAAACTAGAGAGGTCCAGCAGAAAGAAAAAATGTGGAGCTTTCTAGAAGCCCTGCATTTGCAAGGAGGCAAGAAGAGAAAACTGAAGGTGGCCAGCACTACCTCTCCAGGAGGGACAGAAAATAGCAACCTACTTTCTACCTTCAGGGTTCAGGGGAAGGAGAGTACCCAGATATCTCAGAGTGCCCTCCTCTCTTCACGTGAAAACAAAGGATCACTTTATGGGCAGTGACTAAACACAGCTATCATATGGTAGTAATTTTCAAACATCACCAGCATGAGTTAAATTTGAACATATGACTTAGGCCTGAAAGACTTTAGTAACCATTGATTTCATTATGTCATTACCTTATTACTGTGCCTTTCAATTACTTCTTGCACTACTGCAGTGATTCAGAAGTTCTATTCAGAAGCATTTACTTCTGTAATGTAATGTAAGAAAACAAAACTGCATGCTGAACTCTTCATTTGGAAAACAGAAAATAAGGCTGGAAGTCATGCTACAGAACAGTCATTTGTACATTTGGTGAATATTTCCTTTCCCCCAGCTTCCTAGTGTTCTTTCCAAAATCCCAAATGTAGTTCAACTACAGATAGCAAAAGATGCATGCAAGGACAAACCATTATGTCTAGGGATGTCAAATGCCTGGAGAAAAAAAGGTCCTGTCCTTTTAATAGAGGCTTAATAAGATATTATTCACCAGTTAGTTCAGCTGCTCATTTCCACACATCAAGCCTCTATTAAAGGGATAGGGCATTTTTCACCAGACCTGCTGGCAATCTTAGATGGTCCCATAATATTGCACTTTGTGTACAAATCCAGCAGCTCTGCTGGGCAAACGAGCTCCAGTGAACACTGAGAGCTACATGGGAGTATCTTCAATGCTGGGAAATATCCACATGTGTGCTGCCAGGGTAGATTGGTCCAATCCCTGTCATTAAAGATGATGGAGAACCATCTGCTTGGGTTGACTGTCATGAGTGTAGTGGAGTCTAATAGACATGTGTAGGGAGGTCTAATAATTCAAGGCATGTCTTATATCACTTTAAAGGCATCTATAATCATTAACACAACATCCTGAGCTACTATGCTCAAAGCGCATGTGCATTTTCAGACCTGGATCTTTGTCTTGTGAGGCATGAAAAATGGGACCAGCAATTCAAGAAACAGCCATTGCATAGGGAATGACAACTCAATGTATATTGTATTTTACCATCCACCTAAGTAGTAAGAGAGATGCTGGTGGGCATATCCAGGCAAGGCAGGCCCCATGTTGCGGAAAAATACTGTGCAGCTAACAGACCCTCCCATTGTTCCAACTTACTGATTTAAAAAAAAAGGATGCTAGGAATAGAAACGGAAACCCTGCATGAGTTGGACAAAGTTGCTGCAATCTCCCTTCTCAAAAAGAGAATAGTGGAGTTAGATAGGATAAATACATCCTGTAGAGCATGTGGGTTGGTTAATTATTTTCAGTTGGTCTCCAACCTCCATCTGGTCTGCCAGCCTATCTGAAATTTCTTATGAGTCGAGTCTTTTTTCTAGCCAGGATGAATGCACTCCCATCAGCAATTCTGAGGGGACACTATACGAAAATCACATTCCAGGACAGATATTATGGATGTGGATGGGGAGAACTTGAAACATTGGATCCAGTCCTGAGGAATTTAATGTCCGTTGACAGAGCTAAGATGGTACCATTTTAATTAAAGGATGAGAATCTGAGGATTACTTTAGCCATGGCAAAATTCTTCTCAGTGGTGATTACATGAAAGGAAAAGATGGATTTTCTGTGATGGGGTTAAGAATATTTAAGGGTTAATTCCAAATTTAGAAATAAATTAGGATTTAAAATATACAGGAATAATAATATAACAACAACAACAAAAGCAGCAACAACAATAACAATAAATAATTCTGTGTGGCTTGACTTGAGACCTTAGGAAAAATGAGTCGACCATTAAAGGAAAGACCCTCCCATTGTTCCCCCAAGCCTTCTGGAAATATACATATGTGCTAGACTAACAGTGAAATCCTAGAAAAGAGTAAGAGTCCAGTAGCACCTTAAAGACTAACAAAATTTGTGGTAGGGTATGAGCTTTAATGAGTACTGCTCACTTCTTCAGATACAGCTAGAATGTGAGTCCATCTATCTGAAAGATTGGAAAGTGGCGTGATTTCAGATGCCAAATGACATTAGCAGGCAAATGACAATAGCAGGTGTGATTAGATTAGATATGCAGAGAGGTAGTGGGGATGGAGAAATCAACATTGGTAATGAGATAATGTTGTGGTTTCTGATGTCAGACTTAAGTCCATTAATTCTCTGTTGAAGGGACTGGCCTGTTTGTCCAATATAGAGGGTGGGAAGGCATTGCTGACACATGAGGACATAAATCACATTAGAGGATGAGTAGGAGTATGAACCTGAGATGGTATGGCTGGTGTGGCTGGGTCCGGTGATGGTGTTTGCTAGGATCTATATGAGAACAAAGTTGGCATCTTGGCTTGTCACAGGCCTTCCATTCTACTGTTAAGTAGGTTATCATTGCAGGTGAGAAGTTGTTTTAGGTTAGCAGGCTGTCGATAAGCAAGAATCCTATGCACAGTTATTCTATTCTAAAATTTCACTTTCCTTAGACAATTGCATAGGATTGCACTGTTACTCTGTTAGGATTGTCCTGATGGCATGGAATAGCTGACACTCAGATCCAAAATTAATGGTTGATGTTTGGCAACAGAAGAGACTGTGAAGGAGAGAGTAGCAAGCAGCATGTTTGCGACCCAGCCCTCCCCACAACTAGTCTTTTCTTCGGCGCTGTAGTAAGCCTGAAGTATTAAGGCCACACACGGCCTCCAAAAATCAGCACTTGACAACTATTTCCACTATGTACATGGCTTGCATTACCCTTCCATGGAGACATCAAGCAGGAGGAAGGAAATTGAAGAAGGTGGTATCATCTCTGCAGTCTTTCATAAATACTTGAACAAATATCTATTGTGGAAAGGTCAATGAAGATTTCTTTTTTGCCTTGGATTTTAGATGGATTATATGCTTTATATTATATTTTAACTCATGTAATTGTTATTGCATCTTCTGTTTAATCGTGATCTGCCTTGGCTGTTCAGAAAACAGAAGGGCAGCATACATGTTCTCTCAAATGAAAAACAAAAGAGAGAGATGGAGACGGTCTCCTCTTGTACTATTCCCTCCACAAATTGCAAAATGTGTCCGTTTCTGTAACCCTCGGTAATACATTTCTTAAAAGTATAATTCTCTATAACTGGATTTTAATATTCACCAGGCAGAATGGTAACCTGGAAAAGAGATTTGATAGCAGCAGTACATTTTATCCTGTTCACATGATCAAAGCCCAGCAGTTCAATGTCCAGAGTGTACACTGAGTTCACCTACAGTCTTTATCACTATGCAACATACATTGCTTGCAATTTGCAGCACTGCTGATCTCTTGATGTCCTCTAGTGAAGAGATTAAACACAATTGATATTAATGTTGAAAAGGACTATAAAACTATTAATAACAGGCAGTAATGCTCACAGAAGCTATAAAACTGCTTGGCTGGTGGCATTTGAAATACATCACATTTGTTTTGGTGTAGTAGAAATACAATTTTCAGTGCTAGAAATCCTCAGAAACATTCGATGCACCTGGACTGCAATTGTGCCATGTAGAGTTAAGAGCACGGCTTCCACACATTACAGGGACCATGATGGGCATAGACAGTACACAGACATGTATCTACAGTCTCCATGGCTGTTCCTCTGCTGTTTCAGGCCATTTCACACATTACGTTTGTTGAGTGAGAACTTTGAGAACTTTGAGTTACATGTTCAATTGGAGCTGTGTGTCTCCCAGATTAATTTCTTCTTGCAACTAGGTCTTGTAGGCCAAAGTGGCTGAAACTTTCCCCTCCGTCAATCACCCCATAGAGTAACTATTGGTTTAGCGTGAGAAATCATGTGACCTTTTAGTCTTCTAAAAAGTGTAGCTGGGGAGTTGTAGAAACAGTTGTAATCTGAATAGTGGTTAGTACAAAATAATACATAGCCTAATTGTCACATCTTTAGATTGTATATGTACACTAGATAGACATAGGGATGCCAGCCTCCAGGTAGGACCTAGGGATACCCCCAAATTACAGCTCATCTCCAGACTAAAGAGATCAGTTCCGCTGGAGAAAATGGATGCTTTGGAGGGTAGAGTCTATGGCATTGTACCCCACTGAGGTCCCTGTCCTCCCCAGGCTCCATCCCCAAATCTCCAGGAGTTTCCCAACCTGCATCTGGCCCTAGATAGGCTGTATTTCCCAGGGAGAGAGAACAGGCATGCTGAAAATAAAGGCTGCCAACTTGCAGCAGCTCCCACCTACCTCGCACAAAGCAAGGGCTGCTGACTCGTCGTGGTGGCAGCTCCCACCCACCTCATAGGAGCCTTACAAGCAAGTCAGAAACCCCCATAACTCTGGTATACTGGTCAGCGTATATGAGTAGCACTGATGACACATGGGTTCAAATCCTCATTCAGTCATGGAATATTGTGGATGGCCTTCGGCCAGTTCTCTCGAAGCCTAAATTACCTCACATGGTTGTTGTGAAGATATAATACAGGATGGGAAAATTATACATGGTATATTGAGTCATGTGGAACAGTTATTCTTAACAGGGAACCATAATCTACAACACTTCACTGTTTTAACTTTGTTTTGATGTTTAAACATAAATTGTATTTTATACATGTGCTTGAGACCTTTGGTCACGTAAGCCGAAATAAATAAACGAAATGACAACACTTGGGGGCCTTCATAACTTTGGAAGACGGTCAGATTTTAGGGATTCCATTTCCCCTACATACAGTGACGTCTGGCAGCAAGCAAAGGAGAGTTGTTTCATACTTTCTGTCCAATTTTTATTTTGTTCAGTTTTTATACTTATACTCGTTTGCTACCATCGATCATCCCACCTCCTCCTCCTGGTTGAATGAATCCTTCTTTGGGCTGCCCTTTTGTCCAGAGTATAGGCCTGCTCCTTTTTCGGTGGCAGTTTCAGCTTTAAAAATTGGCATTCCTAAGGAGGAGTAATTGAGCAAACTTCAGAGGACAGTGGAAAACAGGAGGGCCTGGCGAGATCTTGTCCATGGGGTCGCGAAGAGTCGGACTCGACTGTGCGACTGAACAACGACAAGGAGGAGTAAAGGGCCTTAGTGCCATGCACGGTCCTTAAGAACTGTAATGCCATTCTTTTTAGGTAAGCAGTTTGTAATTAATTTCATAAGGAGGATATTGGGTAAGGCTGCCAACCTCCAGGTGGCACCTGAAGATCTCCTGCTATTACAGTGTATCTCCAGGCTACTGAGATCAGTTCCCCTGAATAAAATGGTTGCTTTGGGGGGTGGACTCTACAGAATTATACCGTGCTGAGGTCCCTCCCCTCCCCAGACCCTGCCCTCTCCAGCCTTCACCCCCAACATCTCCAGGTATTTTCCAATCCAGAGCTGGCACCCTGTGTAACTATGTTTTTCCTGTCTTTTAAAAAAAATTAATTGCCTTTTACTTGTACACCAGGATTTTTTTTTGGTCAACAACTTTGAATTACAGGAAAGATAGCATCTAAATATTTTAATAAATAAAATTGGGGGGAGTGCTTTCAATAAAATAAATGTGTGTACTTGGGAAGAGGCAGAGGTTAAGAACCACTAAAGGTTAAGAACCACTGCATTGAAGAAAGGATGATAGAAACATGTAATAGATAGTTTCAATTTCCCCCCACCACCTATATGGGTGAAAACCTAAATATAAAATATTATGAAGCTGAGATTCTGTAGTTTTTATTACAAGCCTCATGAGATTTTGTGTTTCAGGAAACCATATATATTAATGGGACATTTGATCAATTGCTGTTGGCACAGCACAAACGTGTAATCATGGCAAATTATACATAAATCAAAATACCCACTCAAGATTTTTTCCCCTCTTTTTAAAAACTGAAATGTTATTTAATACATAAATATACTGAACTGCTTTCAGCAGACATACAGTTAATAGTTTATCACACCTCTTTAGGACTATATTTTATTATTAACTTGCCAGTTAGTAAGTCCTACTAAAAACAGTAGAGCTTACTTCTCAGAAAGCATTAGTGTTACGCTGTAGAGCTAACAGCGGCTATTAGCCATGATAACTAAACGGAACCTCCATATTCAGCAGTAACTAATAGCTGAACAATAGCTGCGGAGGAGGGGGGCAGAAAAGGGCTCTTGCCTTCATGCCACGTTTACATCCACCCCAGAAGCATCTAGCTGTGTGTGTGGGGGGAAATTACTGCACTAGATAGAGCCTTAATCTGACTCAAGATCACTCTTACATCCTCTGCTAACAACACCGCATCTTTTGATGCCTGTATTAATTTTGCCAACCCTCCAAAAAGAAGCAGCAGCAGCAACCTTCTATTTCCACCCCTCTAGAAAAGCAGACAAGGACTTACAATGGGGCCGCTCAGCATCTTTCCACTTGAGAGCAAGAACAGCCCCTCGAAACAGGTACCAAGCGTTCAGGGCAAAGGCTTCTGCATCGGCAATGCGCACGCTCATTCCGTCCCGCGCAAGCGCGCTAGAGGCAAGCCCTTGCTTGAAGGGCTGCGGAGTCCTCCTCACCGGCTGCGTTACCCTCAGTTGTTGGCGGCTGCGGGAGCAATAGGAGCGGTGGCGGCCGCAGAGGGAGTGCCGAGGGAAGGTGGACGCTGCCCGAAAGGGACGGAGGGCGTGTGCCTCGGCTTTACTGTTGCTGCCGCCGCCGCCTTTTGTGCGCAGGCGGAGGGCAGTGTAGGGGGGAGAGTGCCGGGTGGGTCTCCCACCTGCCCGCCGCTATGGCTGGTTCCGAGCAGGACATTGGCACCGGAGAGGGGCCGCTGCCAATCGAGGACTCGGAGTTGGCTCTGGCCGGGATCAACATGCTGCTCAACAACGGCTTCCGGGAGTCTGACCAGCTCTTCAGGAAATACAGGTACCCTCCTGCTTCCGTACTCGCTGGCTGGCGGAGCGTCTTTGCTTTCTGGACCTCCTCACTGGGCTTTTTGTGGAGGCATCAGTATGAGGGAAGTGTTTCTTTTCTTTTTTTTAAAGCATGGGTACCACTGAGTAAGTGCAGAGTGACTTTCATTTATGTACTGAAGAGTCCCGGAATGATGATCGTGTGAGTGTGTTGCAGCCAAACCAAAATAAATTCAAAAAGAGCCTTGTAACAACTGAAAGGCTGACAGATTCGTTGTGATATAAGCTTGTGTGGGTTAGGTCTCATTTATTCTAAGGAGTGAACTGTTATCCCCCTGGAAGTTTGTCATAATACTTGTGTTCGCTCCTAAGATGCCAGAAGACACTTTGGGATGGTGGGGGAATTTCGCATGGCACTTTCCAGAGTAGCATAAGCAGGGATCAAATGCCTGTACCATGGAGCTTGTAGGGTAGGATAGTGGACTTCCAAGGGCTGATTCTTCAGCTATAAATTTAAGGCTGAACATCTCTGTTTCTGCAATTTGAACCCTGGGTCAGTGGTGTCAAACTCATTTGTTACAAGGGCCAGATCTGACATAAATGTCATTTTGTCTGGTCGGGCCATGGCGGGTTCCAGTGATATAAACTGTTAAAAGGACAGCAGCTGGTAAGCTCCGACTTGGTGTATCCTCACTGCAAGGCCCCATGGGCTAGAAGGGGGGTCCAAAGGAAAACCCATATGTGTGGACAGGAGAGCCAGCAGTGCAGCACTGGGCAGACGCTCCCACACTACTTGACTGCTGCAGATGAGGTTGTTCGGCCATGCTGAAGCCACAATCGGGGTGGCTCTGCCCACTCCCCCCTGTTCCCTCCCTTGCACCAGTTGCTTGCGGGCCGTATAAGAGCCCTGGATGGGCCAGTTCCGGCCCTCGTCCTTATTTTTAACACCCGTGCCCTGGGTAGTTGGTCTGTTTTAAGTGCATGCCTGCTTAACAGGCCCTTTTTTCTGCTCCTTATTCCAGTGGTGCTGAGGACCTGGTTTTACAAATCCATCATTCTTCCTTTGGCGTCCTTGTTGTTGTAGCCTGCTCCCCCCCCCCTTAGTTTGAGCAGGGGCTGGCTCTGGCACATGTCTTGCATGCATGCCGTCATTCACCCTGGAATATATAATGTGTGTTTGGAATGTTCTGTACTCCTAACCTCTAGCATTTATAGAGGTTCCAAATTAAATGAATGCCTGCTGCCTCTTTTATTTCTGATCGCCAGAAGATCGCATCTTTGTACTCTAGTAAATTTAATTTGGAGTAACTATCATATCTCCATTCTGTATTCCATCACTACTGCATCTTTAGGTTCTCTTTTCTTCAAAGAACATGTACTGAACAATTAATTTATCCATTCTAATTGTATAAAAACATTCTTTATATAGGCTGAAGGGTCACCAATTAGTGACTGTGATTCAAGATTTTTATTTGACACTATACTCCTGATTCCTGCTTCTGTTCCTTCCATGACAGAGGGCAGCTGCTTTGCACATACAGACCTGATCACCCCACCCTGCCCCTTCATAACTTCAGAGGATCCAAGACTGAGCTCTGGTTCTGAAGTCCTGGTAAAAAGGGCTGTGCCTTCTCTGCCTAGGAAGATATTGGGCATTGTGCATCTAGTACTGCTGTTACTGTGCAAATATTTGTATGGAGCTTGTGAAAAACTCCATTGGAGTGAATGTAGATTATGCAACGCTTGTTTTTCTATGAAATATGCCTGGGGGGGGTGTGATTCAGTCATACTGGTAGTAATATCTGTTGAGAACAAAGGACTGCAATATTATCTTTAGCTATATTGTACAGTTACTGACTCCCCATCAGCTAGACACGTGTAGGTGTTTTTGTCTATGCCACCTTATTTCCCTTATTTCTTCCTGTCCCTTCCCCCAAACAACTGCTTCTTTGTTCACCATAACCCTGGCTACTTTTTCAGTATTGCGGTTCCCCCACTTCGCATCCTGCTATATTCCTGCCACTGTCCATGGAAGCCATATTGCATTTTTCAAGTAACTGTTCCAACTTTTCTCCATACTGCCTCCCCAGCCTGCTCTGTTTTTTGTTTTTTTTAAACCAAAGGTTAAACTTTTGGTTTATTTTTTGTAGAAACTTTTAATAATACTTTAAAGTAAAATGGATTGAGATAACTGTGCAGAATCTCACTTCCCAAATGCAACAATGTAATGGGCCTTGCTCTCTAAACATTACTGGAGCACAAAATTCTGTTTTGTGTGCACGGAATACTGTACTGTAACTCTTTCCTCTTTCTCTTGCCCGTCCTGCAGCTGCCACTGGATGTTCTCTTAATGCTTCTTTTTCTTTGCAACAAATATTGCTTTATTATCATCTCTCTGTTTCTATCCCCTTACCAATCTCTGTGTTCCTTCGTCCTGGTTCACTGACTTTTCCATAAATAAATGCCTGGCTGGGCTGCAGCCACAACTACTCCCTGATATTCTAGCTTTTTGTGAGAATTGTTAAGAAGTTCAAGGCCGCTTGGTAATTATACCACACATGAAGCTGCCTTATGCTGAATCAGACTATCAGTCCATCAAGGCCAGTATTGTCTACTCAGACTGGCAGTGGCTCTCTTTCACAGCACCTACTGCCTGGTCTTTTTAACTGCAGATGCCAGGGATTGAACCTGGGACCTTCATCATGCAAAGCAGAGCGTCTTCCACTGAAGACCACAGCCTTTCCCTGTGTGCCCTGGAAACTTTGCTTTTAATCTCAGATGTATAGTGGCTGGTGGTAGTTCTGTGGTGAAAGGGAGACACTCTGCACTTGTTCAAAGATGCTGCAAAACTAGGCCCTATGTTCAAAAAGAGGTTTATTAATGCCTGTCTGAATTAGCCGTCTCTTTTTTCTTCCCACTCCTGCTTGTGAGAATTCACCTGGGTCTAAAAAATAATGACTTGTTCACCATTGACTGAATGGTCCTTCCTGGTATTGCATTTAGCCAGGCAGCATTATCATATGCCACTCAAGACCTTCTTCTCCCCTTTCTTCATGGTCAAGGGCAGACTACAAGAGATGCCAGTGCCCATCGGCATTACCCACCTTTCTCTGTTTAGCTCTTATACTTGCCCTGGAACTTGCCCCCCGGGAATCACTTCACTAACATGATTTCTTGATTCAGACCCCTTCTAGAGTTCTGCAGAATTCCAGCTGTGTCTGAATCTGGCAGATTTCTGGAGTTTCCTAGCCTTTGCGTAGCCACTGCCAGTTATCCATCCAGTATTTGATAATTTGAAAATGTATTTATTATGGCTTGGATCCAGTCACTCAATATCAATTAATGCCCCTCTTAACTACAGCTCCCATCCAACATGCCTTTTGTCCAGGCAGGTCCCATGATCCCAAGCATAGGGGTTTTTTTGGTGGTTAAAGGATACCTTCTTCTCTTTTTCACCAGCAGAAAAGCTGATTGGCTCCAGTCCAATATGTCCAGTGCCCTGCCCTTTCTCCAACTTTAGAGCAGTGTGCCTAGGATTCCGAAGCAGTTTCCATTCCAAGTCAGGCTTATGCCTTGTTTTATGGGTGGGAGTTAAAAATAGCCCAGGAGCAAATCAGGCTAAGTGGCCTTTGTGTGGCATTTTATTTATTTATTTATTTATTTATTTATATCTTGCCTTTCTCCCCAGTGGGGACCTAAAGTGGTTTACATCATTCATCTCTCCTCCATTTTACCCTCACACCAACTCTGTGAGGTAGGTTAGGCTGAGAGTATATGGCTGGCCCAAGGTCACCCAGCAAGCTTCTGTGGCAGAGTGGGGATATGAACCTGGGTTTACCCAGATCCTAGTCCCACACTTTAACCACTGCACCACACTGGCTGCCTGTGCATGAGAAGCTGGTGCCTCAGGAGCCACTCAGCTCAGACGTGGCCAGGCATGGGTGTCGGCTCCCGTGTCTCTGCCTCCTGGGCCGCCACCAACTGCTTGAGCTGAGTGGCTTCTGCAGCACTGGCAGAGCCCCTGGAGTTTGACTCTGCCTGCTCCTGAGAACTCCCCTGGAGGTTAAATGGCCGGTCTGCCCCTGTTTCCTTTGCTACTGGAGTCATGTTGCAGGCCTTTGGGCTATTTTTGCTTGCTTTTTCTTCATGTTGGGACATCATTTCTCATGCCAACTGCATAAACTGCCATGTCATCTTCACTGATACCATCCCCCTTCCCCTCTCTATTCAGTCTCCACTCTTTCATACAACCCTTTATCGGTTTACTCATTTTTCTTCTATCTAACCCCTCCCCCCGCCCACAGTATGACTAAGATCATAACAGTGTAGCTGGTCTTTTGTTCTACATGGAAGAGAGAAGCTTTAAACACAAATGCTGTGTCTCTTGTTAATGAGAATGTTTCCTTGGATTCTGCAAGTATTTGCTGGAACGGTTCTGCCATCCTCTGTTAAATTCCTTTTCTTTCAGTTCAGTAGAACACATTATCTGCTTAGCTGCCTTTTTCCTTTCCTGTTTTTTTTCCAAAATGATGTTCTCTTTCCCCCCTTGCAAGATAGCATTTTTCCTTTGCTTTGCTTATTGAAATAAATATCAGATGCATGTTCTAAAACATGAAGAAATCTGATCCTAAATATATTTCACTGGGGAAACAATGAGTTATTTCAGTAATTCTTAGGATCATAATTTTAGACCTCACCTTGTTTCTGAGCTCCTCTTTCTACTATGTGGATGTGCAAAATGTGAAATTGCTGTAGTGGAGGAAGAGTAATGCTGATCATGCACACTTTCAGTTCTTGAAGCTTCTCTTTGAAATTCACTGAAAGTTTAAAAGTTCCCTCGGAGCCAAGTGTTCAAGAGACCACTTATCTTGGCTCCTGATTTTGTCAGCAGAAAGACAGACATGTAAATATTTTCAATAAAATATTGGGGTAGGGCACACATGCACAATTGCAAATCAGCCCACTGTGAAACTCTTTCTGTTCCTGTGTGCTACACCAGCTGAACAATGAAGCTGACAACCCCCCCCCCCCCAAGATGTACTGTCCACTATGGGTGCTACTGATATGGCTATGGGCACCCCCTGCTGGCATGCTTAAGGATGAATTTACCACTGAGAAACTGTTTGTGAAAGGAGAAAAAAGTAAGAGCCCAGTATCGAGTCCAATATTCACTGTTTGTGAAAGTAGCAGATAAAAAGGAGGAAGACAGGAATCAAAATGGGTCCCAGGTGCTCTTTGGAAGGCACCATTTTGTGGGCCAAGCATATATGCTAGGAATTAGTTGGTCTGTCTCCATCAGCTCTACTGGAGAAGAATGCCCTATTTTAAGCTGAATATGTGACTAGGTGGGGATCTTGAGATAGTTGGTGAGCATAAGTATGCAACAAAGTAAATGATTTTGGGAGTAAGGAGAGCTAGGAATTACATGGTCACTGGGAGTGAGTGTATATAGCTCTAGTAAAATAAACACATCCAGTTGCTTCATTTCTCCAAGCTTTCAGTATTTTTTCTGATATGCTCAAAAATGATCAAATTAAAATAATTTAAAAGAACCTTTTATTTTACCAAAACCCCCCACAAAACTGTCAATATGAACAGAGCAGAGCCACAGTTTGCTAGGCAGAATCAGTTAAAAATGTGCCCAAATGATAAGCTTTTGATGAAAAGTGGTCAAAGAAGATCACTTCCTGTCTTCTGCTGAAATCTTTCTAAAGCTGAGAGCCACATTAGTAAAGGCCCTGTTCTTAGATCTAGATGGGATACGGAAGGCACATGAAGCTGGGCCAGCTTTAGTCACTGCAGTCTCTGTGACGGCTGATGCTGGGATAGGAGGTCACTTGTATGTGAGTCCCAGCTTGGAGGGTTTCATTCCATTTGTTGCAGGCAAATAATTCCATTTGGCTCAGAGATTTCTAATAGCTTTACCCCTATCTTACTTGGATCCAATCTTAGTCTGGATTCATAGTACTTTGCAATTTTAATTTATTTTAAAATGTTTATATTGCTTTTTATATTTTTATGCTCATCTGCGACACTAGTTCATGACTTAGTTAATGGACCATAATGTAGAGTTCTGGTGGATAACATCAGTACATGTGAAACCTCATGCACCATATCCCATGGAGACAAGTTAACATTCCAGTGACCACCGTTTGTGTATAATTAGGCCAAGAAGAATGAAGCTACTGGAGAGCTAGCCCCAGTACCCCAATCAGATGTTCTAAGAGATTCAAAATAATTGTGATCCACGATGTCAAAAGCTTCTGAAAGATCTAATGAGCTTTGAAGACCGATGTATTCTCCTGTCAATCTCTCTACACTTATGTAGTCCACTGGGGCTACACAGGCAGTTTCCTTACTGTTACCAAGGTAGAAAAAATGTATGGACAAGGGAAACGATGGGAAGGTAAAGTGGGGGGATGACACACAACATACAGTTAAGTTTGTGTGAGAGTATTACCTGTTTCATTAGTGGATTCTTCTACCATATATCCCTTGACTATTCTGTACCTAGGAAACAGTCTAATTTAAGTCCTTCTACAGTAATCAGAGTTGCTATGCAAAAATCTTATTTTCTAGCAAGCTAAGAAGCAATCATTGCATTCTGTAGCAAAAGAAGCAATTTGTTTCTGTTTTTGTAGTCTCCCATGCAGAAAACATTTCTTAATGTTATTCTTCTCCTAAAAATGAGGCCAGAGCTTGCAGTTCTGCTTTTCATTGTGCAAGGTTTTTATTTTTGTTAATTCATACTTTTCTCACTGAGGCTCAAGACAGATTACAGAATGAATTGATACAATCATAACAGCGAAATACATACTACAAACAATGGAAATGGACTGTACTACAAAATTAGAGCTCACTTTAACTAATGCCTAAAATTTTGCAGACTGTAAACAAATTGAAAGGCCACAGTCTTTTTATGACAAAATGTAAATGGATATAAACCTGTTTCAGAATATGAGCTTTCAAATAGGCCTGTCAAAATTGTGGCTCCACTGCTTCCAAGCCATATGTGACACATAATATGGCAGATGTCTGATAACCCCCTATATTTGACCCAGAAGATGGGGAAGAGCATCTGAATATCAAGCCCTTCTGCTTGATGGGTTACAGTTTGACAGGTTTCCTTTAAGACACACCACTTTCTTAGGTAGCTGGTCTCTGAGATTTTTGCAGCAATATTATTCATCAATAGAAAAAAAACCTATTTGAGCAAGATTATTTAAAAGTTGCATCTGATAGGTAGTATGGCATACATAATTGCTTCCAAACAATTATTTGTTAAAATTAAAATTTTACTCTATAGGAGGGAAACTAATGCAAACAGCTATCTGTGGGTTTTGAAATACTCTGAAAGCTGAGTAATAAAGAGCATGCCTTCTGTTAGCTTCAGATAAAGTTCCAAGTCATTATTTGTATAAGCACTAATTAAACATTAGAGCCGTTTTTTCCTAGATAACAATGTTCATAGGCGTTCTCCCTTAAATATTTTAAGATAATTAGTGCATCTGTCTACTCATGGGTCAGGGGCATATTGAACATGTAATCACTTCTTCGATGTTAACTATGCTTGACTTATGAACTTACGTATAAATTCTCCCTGTCTTGTGATTAAGTTCCCAGGACTGCCTATGTGGCATCTGTATTCCATACTATTTCAATGTTTTGCTGTTATTGCATGTATTTAGATTATAAATAGAGAACCAGAAACTCTTAGCTGATGTGTTCCTAAAAACTTCAGCACCATGAACAGTAACATTTCTACAGTCTTTGGTACTCTGGTGGAAAAAGTAGGTTGGATTTTTAAAAATGTATCTTCCTCTACCTCTACTTGGTCAGCAGCCAAGCTGAACCCTCAAGAACTTGACATGTA
>NW_015172053.1:224618-227507 GCF_001447785.1 Gekko japonicus | reverse complement strand
ACTATTTCCTCTTTTGTTTTTCCTGGCAACCTCCATATCATCACCTTTCCCTGTTTCTCTCCTGTCACCCGCTGACCAACCTACCTTTTATCTGCCCCACATCTTCAGCTAAATGTATTATTTATTTACTTCATATATATTTACTTCTACAATGGGGAACCAAAGCAGCTTACATAGTTCTCCAAAGCAGCTTACATAGTTTTTTTTCTCATCCACTTTATCCTCACAACAGCCCTGTAAGGTAAGTTAGGCTGAGAATGTGTGACTGGCCCAGGGTTATCTAGAGAGCTTCTGTGATAGAGTGGAAAGTTTAAACTTGGGTCTTCCAGATCCTAATCTGGAACTCCAGCCACTGCAACACACTGACTTTCATGAGCAAGCAGCCAGTCCTGGGTGAGTCATGCAGGTTGGGTGGTACCAAGTTGCCAGTGTTTGCAGCTGAGCATGGCCCTGATGAGTCCTCCTTTAAAGGCCAAAACAGCCCTGGAAATGGCCCTCCCTCTGCCTTTTAGTGATAGAAGCCAAGGCTTGAAGACTGGGCAATACTGCTGTGGTTGCTTAGCAGTAGCCACTGAGGGCATTCATTTCTTAAAGCTATAGGGCTGTTTCTATTATTTTTGGTGTTTTTAACTGTCCAATGTATTACTTTTTAAATTTAGATTTCAGATTTTTCCGTAAACCTGGGATGTTTTTCAGGTTTGTAGAAAGATCTCTCTTGTCTGTTCATGGTTCCAGTCTCTGGATTTAAGTATCCACAGATTTGGCTAAAGTGAGAATTAGATACACTGATGATAAGCATGCAATTTGGGTTACAGCTAAATTGGAGTCTAGTAATTAGGGCTTAGGGTAATTAAAAAAAACTGTCTTAAGAAGGGAAGAACCTGACTATAGCTTATTCTACATTGAAAAAGGTGAAATAGAAAGTGTTAGACTAGAGGTGTCAAACTCATTTGTTACAAGGGCTGGATCTGACATAAAGGTCACTTTATCAGGCCGGGTCATGTGTGCCATAAAATGTAACACAAGGTACCGGAGATATAAACTTTATAAAGATGATTTCAGATGCTGAATGACAATAGCAGGCATGATTGGATTAGGTATGATATGCAACACAAGGTACCGGAGATATCCGCATCGGTGTGATATACAAAGGCGTGGAGATATCAGCATTTGTAATGAGACAGGAAACGTAGGTCTCAGTTTGGTACAGGAGGATGCAGTCCAGGAGGATACAAAGAATAAATGGAAATAAGTCTGAAGAAGTGAGCAGTGACTCACAAAAGCACGTACCCTACTACAATTTTGTTAGTCTTTAAAGGTGCTACTGGACTCTTACTCTTTCTACTACTGTTAGAAATCACAACATTCAAAAACCAGTGGGGGAACATTTTAACCCTCCAGGGCATTCAGTTGCTGACCTAAGAGTAGCAGTTCTCTTACAAAGGAATTTCAAAGGGAGATTAGAAAGAGAGACTGCTGAATTGCAACTGATCATGAAGCTCAAGACAATGCAATGTCCTGGACTGGATTGAGACTTAGGTTTCTTCTCTCATTACCAATGCCTGCTATTGTCATTTGGCATCTGAAATCACTTCACTCTCCAAGATATAAGACGCAGAACATTTGACAAAGTTTCTCATGATATCCTTGAGGATAAGCTGGTTAAGTGTGGGCTGGATGGTGCAACCGTTGGATGGATTCATGGTTGTTTGAAAAATCGTACCCAACGAGTGCTTGTAAATGGCTCTGCATCTACATGGAGGGAAGTCTCGAGTGGAGTGCCGCAGGGCTTGGTCTTAGGCTCGGTGTTGTTCAATGTTTTTATAAATGACCTGGAGGAAGACATAGGGGGGATGCTTATCAAATTTGCAGATGACACGAAGCTGGGTGGGAGTGCTAATTCTGAAGAAGACAGAGTCAGGATTCAAAATGATCTAGATAGGCTGGAACAGTGGGCTGAGACAAATAAAATGAATTTCAATAGAGATAAGTGCAAAGTCCTACAACTTAGGTACAAAAAATCAAAGGCACAGATATAGAATGGGAGGGACTTGGCTTGACAGCAGCACATGTGAAAGGGATCTGGGTGTTCTGGTTGATCACAAGGTAAACATGAGCCTGCAGTGCAATGTGGCTGTGAAGAAAGTTAATGCAATCTTAGGATGTGGTAGTTCCGCTTTATTCTGCTATGGTCAGGCCTCATCTGCAGTATTGTGTCCAGTTTTGGGCACCACATTTTAGGAAGGATGTTGACAAGCTCGAGCATGTCCAGAAGAAGGCAATCAGGATGGTGAGAGGGTTGGAATCCAAGTCTTAGGAGGAAAGGCTGAAAGAGTTGGATATGTTTAGCCTGGGCTAAATATCAGGAGAAACTTCCTAACTGTAAGAGTGGTTGAGCAGTGGAACAGTCTGCCTCGGGAGGTGGTGGATGTTCCTTCGCTGGACGTTTTCAAGTGGAGGCGGGACGACCATCTTTTGGGTATGTTGTAGGTATGTAGGACTATATTTTGGCTATGCTCCTGCAGAGTGGGGGGTTGGACTAGATGACCTGCAAGGTCTCTTCCATCTCTAGCATTCTATGATTTTATGAAAGATGGACTCCCATTCTAGCTGTATCTGAAGAAGTGAGCAGTGACTTATGAAAGCTCCTACCCTGACAGAAACTTTTAGTCTTTAAGGGGCTGCTGGACTCTTGCTCCCTTTCACTAATAAGGAATGCAAGCTGTGCTGTTAGGTTTCTCCCTCCTCCCCTCTCTCTGGTTCTTTCCGTCCCCCTCCCTCCCTCTCTCTCTGAAGAAGTGTGCTTGCCCATGAAAACTTATACCTAGAATAAAACGTTTTTGGACTTAAGCACAGGTCTCTCTCTCTCTCTTTCTGGTGTGTTCCCTC
>NW_015172053.1:221087-224506 GCF_001447785.1 Gekko japonicus | reverse complement strand
CTTTCCCTCCTCCTCCTTCCCTAGAGGAGGGGAGAGGAGCCCTCAGCCAGTTAACGGAAGACTTGCTTTCTCTCCTCTGAAGCAGGAAATAGGAGAGACTAACAAAAAGGAACTGCGATGTAAGGAGCAGGAAGCAGCACACAGCAAGTTGCTCTCAGGCCGGATTGGAGCCTTGCAGGGGCCGGATGCGGCCCATGGGCCATATGGTTGACACCCGTGTGTTAGACTGTATTGAAGATGGAACTCAAATTATATTCAGATATCACAAATGAAGTCTACTTCATTTTGAGAATGAACTTTATTCTCAGGCTCCTGGGCTCCCACCTTGTGGGAGTGGTGGGGGAGGCAATTCTTTAACCCATTAACTTTGGAAACCTATTATGGTGAGAGGGAACTGCAGCCTGCCAAGAGGAATTTTTTTAAAGTGAGGGACAAGTAAATTTTCTAGATTGCAGATCATAAAACAGAAGTTCTTATGGGTAAGTATGGTACATATCACCAGGTACCTTCACCACAGGAATAGTGGAAAAAACCATATTTCAACAGTAATAGGAATGCTTTACTTGTATAAAACCTCCTCATTTGTCCTTATGCATGTATGAAGACTCTTGATGATTGCACTACTGCCTGAGGCAGTGGGGAATTTAGACATAAGATGTGCACACCTGATAGGACTGATAGTGATAGGGCATTGGTCTCATTCGATAGAAAGCACCTTCTTCCCAAAGAAGTGCATTAATCACTAAACACAAGGCTGTACTGAGATGATTATTCCCTGTAATAATGAGTTTCTGACAGGTAATTAGACCTCTGACTGAAGAGAGGTCAGAAGTTCGTTTATTTCCAGGTGTCAAGTGAAAACCTTGTATCTCAACCAAAAATCACTCAATGCTGTCTTTTAAGATCTTTATTTAAAATCAGTATCATCACTTGTGAAATAATTAAAGAAGAATCACAGTGATACAAAAAGGCTCCCACCGGATACCTGCTATCAAGTGATAGTATGCGATAATCGTCACCTTAAATTGAACCCAGTAACTCGGGTCTTCAGCCTTTTTGAGCCTGTGGGCACTTTTGGAATTCTGACACAGCGTGGTGGGTGCAGCCACAAAATGGCTGCCACAGGAGGGGGAGCCAGTCAGAAAATAGCTGCCGCAACTTACCTTTCCCTTCAGTCACACAGTGAAGATCCTTGTGTTGGATTGACAGCTGCTGCCAAAGCAACTTTTTTAAAAAATCTGCACTGCCAAACAAATCTCCATTGGTTAATCAGAAGCCTTGCTGAGCAAAAACCCCATCTGGCCCTACTCACTTTCTAAAAACACTTGATGGGCACCAGGAAAGGTGCTGGAAGGTGCCATGATGCCCACGGGCACCACGTTGGGGACCCCTGCAATATGGTACAGCCAATAGAGGGACAACAATTAGGGTGTGGATGGCAAGGCCTTCCCCTAAAGTTGCCTCCTGGCATTGGTATTCGTAAGAACATAAGGGATGCCAATGTTGGATCAGGCCAAAGGCCCATCCAGTCCAACACTCTGTCACACAGTGGCCAAAAATACCAGCCCGCGTGCGGGAAGGACGGGGTATAAATGTAATGAAAATAAATAAATAAATAAAGGTGCCATCAGGAGGTCCACCAGTGGGGCCAGGACATTAGAAGCCCTCCCACTGTTGACTTAAAAATTCAAAGCTTAGGTGTCTCTGACTCTAATTAACATTGCTAGTAGCCATTGATAGACTTCTCCTTCATCAATCTAATAACTTTTTAAAGCTCTTCTATTTGTTTTCCTTGCCTACTTTTGATTCCTGATGCTGTTGTTTTGTTCACAGTTAAAATCCCTTCTCTTGGCTGCTTCTTGTAGCTTAATATTGCAGCCTAGCTTTGTGATTTGCTTTCATAATTGTTTAATAATGTCTTCTGATAAGGTTAAATTGTGTTTTTGCCAACAGAACTGTTGTATATCCCAGTGGAGAATGGGCTGATCAGGCTTTGTTTGTGTGGGGTGGGGAAAAGAGGAACAATCATAATGGATCTGGGACGGATGGCTTCAGAAAAGAAGCTGAAGGATCCATTTTAGGAAAAGTGAAAATTCTGAAGTGGCAATAACAGATGATTGCTGGAAAACCAGAGCAATAACAGAAAGAAGAGAACAGACCAAGGAAGATTTGCAGCATATATAAAACTAGCCAATAAGCTACACTTGAAATGAAAAATAACACTGAAGAAATGAGTGAGACCACTATGCTGACGTACTAAAAACGAAGATTTCAAGCAATATCTATTAACACCAGATGGAAAAGAGGCACTATTCGATTTATTGTAAAGGTGCATTGCATGGAAGAGTGAATAATTTGAACTAATGCCTGATTTAGAAGTGATGCTGGGTGTAGAAAAGAAACATGTATGTGTGGGGTTCCATGCGGTTGGTGTCCAGTTTGAACTGGGTTGCTGGTGCTGATGCCTGTTACTGCAGTGTTAGGAAGCCCATGCTGCATGCATCAAAGACATTAATTCCTGGTACGCTAGGAAATGGCAACGTGGTTTAAATGTGGTGTAAGCTGCAAGTAGCCTCCTATGGGTCAAATTCTCTTAATTCCCAGCATCACTTGTAAACTACATTTTATTTATTGTATAACCTGAGCATGATGACTGTTTTCCTGAATTGTGTATAAATACAGAGGAAATGGTTGCTGGTTGGTCCTTTTTTCTTTTCTTTTTTACACATAGAGTACCTGTCAGTTACTGATAGATGATCACATTCAGCGTTATGCAGCACAAGCAAGTTAATGATCTGAATTTGTTTCCATAGCACAGTGACACTAAGTTTTAGATTAGGAATATTACCTCCAAGTTTTCTGGTTCTTAGTCACCATAATTTTTAAATGGGGCAGTAATGTTTGAATCTGGTTTTTTAGGATTTGTATTTCCAGAATTTGAATTATATGTAATGATGGATTTAAAAAAGACAAATAGACTGAAACAGGAAGGAAATGATTACACTAAGCTGCATCCTGACATCATGTAATAAGGAAGGAAGAAATAAAGGAATACAGTTCTGTGCAACTGTATAAATTTTATTTAACATTTTATTAGACACAGGGGTCATTTCGTAGAAAAAGAGGTGCAGGAGCTCATTAGCATAACTTATTTGCATATGCCACACCCCCTGATATCACTGGAAGTGTGTCAGAAGGCAACACCCACCGCTCAGGATCCACTGGACTGTTTTGGATTGCTAGCTATTGGGGGGGGGGATGTGCAGATCTCGCAGAGGAGGGAGAGCTTGTACCTGAATAAAACTTGTTCTTAAAGGTGCCACTGGACTGTTTTGGATTGCTAGCTACAGGGGGGGGGGGGCACCGACAAGATTGGGCCGGGGAAGGTAGCGGGAAAGAAGGAGAAGGAAAGAAGGAGG
>NW_015172053.1:186096-221027 GCF_001447785.1 Gekko japonicus | reverse complement strand
GGAAAGAGAAAGAGAAGGGAAAAAGGGAAAGAAAGAGGGCAAAGAGATGGGGAGAGAAGGAGGCTCTGTAGGGTGCTCCGGAGGCCTTCCCTGAGTCCTGCACCTCGGCATGGGCCGAGGAAGGCAGGGTGGGGCGCTCCAGAGGCCTTCCCTTGGCCTTGCGCCTTGGCTATCCTTTATCCTTGCTAAATTCTTGTGATCTCATTTTATTTTATCATTAGTTGGTCTCTGGTTTTTGCTCTACTTACCTTTGTGTTATATCAACCTGTTAAAACATTAAAACTTTATGATTTTATGGTTTAAAATGGGGAAAACACTCTGTACGTGGTTCATGTACCTGATCTCAAAATATGGAGGACCAGTTTTATGTAGAAAAAGTGGGAAAGGTCCCATAGGGTAAGTCTTATGCTTAAAGAAAATGGCTCAAAGGTTGAAATTCAGTGCCATATTGCATTCTTATGTAGAATAAAATCATGCCTCTACAGCTTCACTGTATGTGCTTTCTAGCATTCTTTCCTTGTGGTCAGCTGCATCATGTTACAGATTCATGCCAGCACTTATTTGAGAAAACAGGAGAAATGTGAAAAAATGCACAGACTAGAAGCTCTTAAGTTGTTTTCGTAATGATTTTAAGAGGCACAAACTGCATTACTAATAAAGGAGAGGGGCAAGGAGACATGGAGCACAAAGCCAATGTATAGCTCCTTATGTCTAAACACGGGGCCCACTGAGACGGGGAGAAAAGCTTAAGTTGTTTGTTCTGTGTTTTCTTGACATTAGTGAAATCCCTGACCTGGATCATGGAAATGTGCCTCTGCTGGTGCTGAAGGGCACCTTGTCAAACTGTGATGTAATAATTTTTCATTAATGCTTAAAAGGCTGGTTCAGCTAGAAAAGAAACGTGAGGATCTTATTCTCGGAACAGGCAAAAATAACCAATGGCTTAGATCCAAACATCTCAAGATGATGTATGAGCACCTTTTCCTTTTAAAGCAGTGTGCACAGAAAATATAAAAACAACTACCGCCACCAACTTGCCGAAAAGTAGTGTACTTTAAACATACTGCTGCCGAACAAAAACAAGTACAACCTGTTTTTACATGCCTTTACTCAAAGGAGAGTAGTAAATTCACTATCATTGCAGGAACATTAACAGTTTGAGATACGCAGATGATACCACATTACCGGCAGAAAATAGTGAAGACTTGGAACAACTACTTTTGAAGGTTTAAAGCAGAAAGTGCCAAAGCAGGACTGCAGCTGAACCATCAAGACGACAAAAGTAACGACTACTGGGAATTACACAACTTTAAGGTTGATGATGAAGAAACTGAAATTGTTCAAGTTTTCTATTCTTTAGCTCCATCATCAACTGAAAGAGAGACTGCAGTCAAGAAATCAGGAGCTAGAGAAGGTCCTTAAGTGTAAGGATGTGTTGCTGGTGACCAAGATCAAGAGAATTCATGCCATAGTCATGGACAGTGAAGAAAGCTGACAAGGAAGAAAGTTGGTTCATTTGAAATGTGATGTTGGAGGAGAGTTTTACGGATATCGTGGACTGACTGCCAGAAAGACAAATTAATGGGTTGTAGATCAAGTCAAACTTGAACTCTCCCTGGAGGCTAGAATGACTAAAATGACTATTGTATTTTGTCACATGATAAGAAGACAAGAATCACTGGAAAAGACTATAATGCCAGGAAAATTTGAAGGCAGCAGGAAAAGAGGAAGACCTAATATGAGATGGATTGACTCAATCAAGGAAGCCACAACCCTCAGTTTGCAAGATGTGACCAAGGCTGCCCATGAGAGGCTGTTTTGGAGGTCATTAATTCATAGGGTCACCATAAGTCAGAAGTGACTTGACGGCACATAACACACACATGTTGAAGGGTGACACTGTATTTATTATATCAAGGGCCTTCCCCAGAGTTCTAAAAGCAATTTGACAGTTAAAAGCAGTTTGGGATTGCCTTTTAAAGCTGAAAGCATGCATGCTCCACTAGCTTTTTGCCTTTCAAAAACTCTAGCAGCTGATACTGACCCTTGAAGCTAACAGTGTGATGCTTTCTTACCCTCCCCTCATTTTTGTCAAACTCACTTTTTGAAGAACAAATTGTATTAGTTATTTGATGCTTCTCAAATAGTCTCATCCCGCCATTTTATCTTCGCAGTTAACTCTGTGAATTAATTTTCCAGTTTCAGTTCAGAGTAAAAGAGATACGTGCCCAAATATACTAGTTACAAGGTGACCAAGGCTGCCCATGAGAGGCTGTTTTGGAGGTCATTCATTCATAGGGTCACCATAAGTCAGAAGTGACTTGACGGCACATAACACACACATGTTGAAGGGTGACACTGTATTTATATCAAGGGCCTTCCCCAGAGTTCTAAAAGCAATTTGACAGTTAAAAGCAGTTTGGAGGTGATTGCCTTTTAAAGCTGAAAGTACGCATGCTCCACTAGCTTTTTACCTTTCAAAAACTCTAGCAGCTGATACTGACCCTTGAAGCTAACAGTGTGATGCTTTCTTACCCTCCCCTCATTTTTGTCAAACCCACTTTTTGAAAAACAAATTGTATTAGTTATTTGATGCTTCTCAAATAGTCTCATCCCGCCATTTTATCTTCGCAGTTAACTCTGTGAATTTATTTTCCAGTTTCAGTTTAGAGTAAAAGAGATACATGGCCAAATATACTAGTTACAAGAATTTTGCTGTAGCAGTTGTAGCGTCTCTCTTACATAGTTCTCATTTGTTATATTTCTAATTAGCGATTGTGTAGATATTTTCTTCCAGTTTGGAAAGCCCCATTATGAATTGGACTCAAACGTCTCAAAATTTTGGTGCAGCTTGCAGTAGTGTTTGCTGCTGCCAAGTTTCTTCCTTGCCAATGTATATGCTGTTCCAGCAGTGGAGTGTGGGAACTGGACATAGAAGGGGTCCTGGAGCAATCTGACAGTGCAGAAAAAAAATGAAGCCACTCAAGTTATTTAGGTTAGGGCGGGCCTTGTAGAAAGAACATATCAGCTGTGCTGATCCAAAAGAAAAACCGCAACCCCCCAGAACATAATCCACGTAATACCTTTTACTGCTGGTGGAAAGTCCTGTCAAGTTTCAGCCGACTTATGGCAATCCCTTGTGGTTTTCAAGGCAGGAGACTAATAGAGATGGTTTGCTATTGCCTGTCTCTGCTAGCAACCGTGGACCTCCTTGGAAGTCTCCCAGCCAAGTAGTAACTAGGGCTGACCCTGCTTAACCTCCAAAATCTGATGAGATAGGCTATCCTGGGCCATCTAGATAATGACAGTACCTTTTATTAGGACCGACCAAATGACACATGATGGTATGGAAGCTTTTGAGTTCTTCAGAACTATTCTTTTCCTTTTGGTAAGCTTGCGTTCGGAAATGGGTCATTTGGCTGTTCCTAATAAAAAGTATTGTGTGGATTGTGTTCCAGGCCCTGTCGGTCTTTCGTTAACTGGCTTTGGTGCCCTGGAGTGTCTCAGAAGCATAATTCTCTAGCAGAAGCAGTGTTCATTAAAGCCTGTTGTATTTTCAGGATTAGTTTTCACCCTATGTGCACTAGTGAAACTTTGGATAGTTCTAGTCCCAGGACTGGAAAATAAATTCATTTCATTTGTTGAATTGTAGGCTTCCTATCAGCCACTAGTGACAGCTTTATAACCTGGTGATAGTCTTAAGGTGCCATTTGGAAATCAAGACTAAAACCACATCTTCATATAACTGCATTAACATGGAATTACAGCAGTTTTTCACTCTGATCTAAAGCCTCATTGGAACAGAAATTTAGGTTTCTCCATCTTCAGAAATTAACTGAAGCAGCTGTTTTTCTGTCCTACTATCCATCTACAGATTGTATGTGATTAGCAGTCATGTAGAGAGCCTGTGTATGTCATGTAGCAGTAATGTAGAGAGCTACCACATTAATTTCAGTGAAGATTGGTCATCTGTGTTTACAAAGATATGCTCACATGAGACTGCTTACTTATCTGAAATATATGAAGGATCTCATACTGGTGAAAAGGCTATGTGCATGTTTAAAGTCCATGTGGCCCCCAGAAGTTGCTGATTCATAGTGAGCTCAGTGATTGTCTGCTTCCAGGCCAAATCTGAGCCATCAGCAGCTTTTTTACAGCCCCCTGCATAGTGAAATGGTTAGTGTGTTGGACTGCAATCTTGGAGACCCAGGTGCAAATCTCTACTCTTTACTCTCACAAACAGAGGGGAAGAAAAACTAAACCAAGCAAGCAAAAACCTCCAAAGGAAGTTTAGAAAACTAGTAAAGGGCCAAAAGTTAAAAACATCAATAGGTATAGACAAAAGTACACGTGTTTATTCTAAAATATATATAAAAACCTTGTAGGGGCCCAAGTAAAGCCTCAAAAATAATCAAAGTGACAAATGCACAAAAAGAACCATAAATGACCTGTTGCATTTTGGCCCACAAGAGCCTTCTTCAGAGGTCAAATAGTACAGAATACAACATGCAGCAAAGCCCCTGTTACACTTGTAAGGCAGTAAACAATTGATAAACAATTGATATAGTACTAAAAATGGAATGCTGTATGGAGAAATGAATTTTTTTGATTAATATTAAACTTCCCAATTGAAAAATCCCGTCCAATATTAAAGATGCATATTTTACTGTACCCAGATTTAATATACTTACCACTCATGTTCTCCTGCACTGCAATTTGTATATGGACCTAAGGATCACATACTTACATTCTCTTTTAACCAGCATGGGTGCTTGCTCTGATGCACTTAAGGTGAGTAGACTTTTAAGAGATCTCAGTCAGAAATCATAGAGAAGGTGGCTAAGTTTCTCTGCTTGGCTTTAAAGCTGCGCCAAAGGTTCTTTTAGAATTGTATATATGAGTTTTAACTGGTTTTAAAATGTATAAATGGTACTGATAATTTATGCCAATTAAAGTTGACTTGACTTACTTACTTCCAATCTGAAACTGAATGACAAAAAAGAATGTTTGTGGGGCCACAAATGTATATGACCTTGTGTCAGAAGCAATTGCATGTATTTTCAAACCACTTCACGGAGTTGTTGTAAAGATACAATGGAAGAGAGAATAAGGGTGTTGTAAGCTGTTTTGGGTTCCCATTGGCCAGAAAAGTGGGCTATCAATGTTGAAAATATTTTTTTCTCTGTAACTGCTTGGATCTTGTACCAATATGAGGCTTTCTTTCCTTCAACAGATTTTCTGTGTGGTAGTAATAAAAGTGGTCTGATGGAATGAACCTCTGTTCGAAAACCAGTAGTGTGGGTCGGTATGTACTTCATGTAGTGTGTTGAAGTGGGGGAACTTGGCTGGCCACCCTTGAGAAGCACTTATGAAGCCTGTTGATAAAGGTTTTTGCCATCAACTACCCCATAGTCAGCGTATTGGCCAAACTGGTACAGCAATTGCAGTCTTAGTTGGAGGTAGAATTTGCATCAAGATCTTATAGCCAATCACCACCATCCGAAAGAAAAAGAAATGCAAGAAAGCAAAGTGGCTGTCTGAAGAGGTTTTACAAATAGCAGAGGAAAGAAGGAAAGCAAAGGCAAAGGCGAAAAGGAAAGATTTACACAACTGAGTGCAGATTTCCAGAGAACAGCAAGGAGAGATAAGGAGGCCTTCCTGAATGAACAATGCAAAGTAATAGAGGAAAATAATAGAATGGGAAGGACTAGAGATCTCTTCAAGAAACCCCAAAAAACACTTCCCTGACTTGACCTTAGTCCTGTTGGGTTCACAGTGCCACAGTGGCACTAGTTCTGCTGGGCACATTGCACTGGTTCTGCTGGGCTTGCAAAAATGCCTCCAACCTTCAGTTTCTACTGCAGAGATTCTCTGGGACTTCGATTCTGTTCTGCATGGCTTCTGTTGTCCTTGCTTTTTTGCTGTTTTTCCCTCCATAGGAGCACCTTCTTTGGGGGGCTGTAACTTGGACCCCATAAATCCAATCCTCATCAAACTTGGAGGGCAAGTAGAGGAGAGTCATCTGGAGATCTCTTGCATGTTTGGCATCTTTAATTTGCACAGGATCCATTCTATACAATCCTGACCCTCATGAACCTGTGCTTGTCATTTCCCCAGAAAATGCTTTCCTGGGGACACCTTCTTTGGGGGAGCCATAACTCGAACCCCATAAATTCAATCCTCACCAACCTTGGCATGTAGGTAGAGGTGGGTTAGCCGGATATCCCTTGTGAGTTTGGTGTCTCTATCATGCTGAGGGGTGTTCTACCATGTCACAAACCTCACAAATGAAACTGGTTTATTTGTGATGTTTCATGGTTCATGAAGCTGGCATACCATGAACCATACCACATTTTCCCAGTTCATGCCCATCACTACTCAACACCAGTTCTCTAGGTGAAATCCATCTGGTTGTCCTCATGAATTACCCCTGCATTGACCCATGTGGATCTATAAGAACCAGATCATCACTGAGACAGTACCCTAAGACCACAATTGTACCTTTAAAGATTGACTACCTCTTTCAATAGTCTTTCAGTAGTCATGTATGGCTGCGAGAGTTGGACTATAAGGAAGGCCGAGCGCCGAAGAATAGATTCTTTTGAACTATGGTGCTGGAGAAGACTCTTGAGAGTCCCTTGGACTGCAAGAAGATCAAATCAGTCAATCCTAAAAGAAATCAACCCTGACTGTTCCCTGGAAGGCCAGATAATGATACTGAAGCTCAAATACTTTGGCCACCAAATGAGAAGGGAGCACTCACTGGAGAAGACCCTGATGCTGGGAAAGATTGAAGGTCAAAGAAGACGGGGACAGCAAAGGATGAGATGGTTAGACAGTGTCATTGATGCAATGAACATGAAATTGAGCAAACTTCAGAGGACGGCGGAAGACAGGAGGGCTTGGTGGGAGCTGGTCCATGGGGTCGCGAAGAGTCGGACTTGACTGTGCGACTGAACAACAACTTCTAGCCAATATGGTTCTCTGTAGTTCAAAAGCAGTTGCAGGACTACATTGACTTGTTCCTCTTTCTATGGCAAATCTGAAATACTTCATATAACTTTTATCTTGTTTGATTGTTCGTAATCTTTACAAGAAGATGACAATGCATTGAACGCTAATTAATATTTTTAATTGAATGTAAAAATTATGACATTCATATAAGCCTTTTTTATATATTAATAATAGAATTGTGCAAGTTGCAATAATTCTATATCCAGAAATACACAGAAATTGTTTAAAGAGCTACTTATCTTCAGTTTTTATGGTTTTTGTAAAACTATTTATCATGAATGCCAGTACTGTAATATTATGTTTCCTGTATATTAATTTCATCCCCCTGTCTCTGAACTGCAAGAAAGGGGTAGTCAATATGGAATTGCTCTCTTTTCTAGCCAGTAAATCCCATTAAGAGGCTGTGTAGTTCAAAGGCATACAATCTTATCAAGAGAATGGTGTTAAACTGAAAGCCATCAAAGGGACTGAAAAAAGATAAAGTTAATACAAACTACTTTCTCAAAAACCCTGCTGATAGATACAGGGGGAAAATGAACTGACAGGCTCTCTCTCTGTGTATATATCTTGAACAAGAGTGAGGTCTTCTGAACAATAGTTTTAGAAAATATGGGGAAAGCTGGTTGGTGGTGAGGTGGTACAAATATGTTTAATGGTTATGTAGAAAAGTTAGAACAGGAGCCTGTTGTGCTGTTCCAAATTTGGATGATATATAGACAGTTGAGGACCATGAAGTAGTCTTTTAAGTACTGAGAAGTTATTTAAAAAACTGAGCAAAATATTTTCTTTGAGTAACTTTCTTATGTAAGACCAGATGATATGTACAACATTAAATGCACCTCTCGGTTACCTGATGCATTTCTGCTGTGATCATCCAGTCCACATTTGACCAAACTAACCAAAGCATCATGGGAGCCTTAATTGAATGCTTTGGTGGATTTAGAGCATTCTCATGATTCATCAAATGAAAAAACAAACAGCTAAAGTATTCTGGCAGGATGCAAGCTGGCTTGTAATAGTCACTGCATTGTTTTCAAAATGCTTGCAGTGCAATCTTTAACAGAGATAAATCCTTCTAAATCCATTGACGTTTTCAGTATGACCACTTTAATAACCTTTTTTCATATCTTATCTGGTATCATAGTCAGATGGTCTATAATATCCATTTTTGAAGATAGGGACAACAACATTCTCCAATGGCAGCTCATCACTTACTCATGTACTCTCAGAACCTCTACCAGTTTTGAGAAATCCTGTTTTCAAAGCTGACGAGATTCTAAGAGTACATGGGCCAGTTCCTTTAGCACCTTATGAAGCGATTTATCCAACCCAGAAAACTTGAACTCATTTAAGGTAAGTAGGTATTCCCTGAGGAATTCCGCATCAGCCCTGAGCTCATCTTTTAGCAAGTCCCATTCACCTTGGATGCCTTTCTCTGTCAGTTTAGCCTGGGGATTCTACCTAGCATTTCTCTGTATTTCTTTTTTATATTTCCACGCTCAGTAGCAATATAATATAGGCGTAGAGTCATCTAGCCATTTGTATATGCACTTAAAGCCAGGAAGAGTGACCTTTCAGATTGGCTTTATTCTTGCTGTTTATACCATGTTTGTGTCCTAATTAGTTCTGGAAAAAACTTGCACTTGCTGGCAGCTAATTAAAATTTATGGGATTCCTTTTGGAAATGATATTTCCTGGGAAACTCTCTGAAATCTTAAATTTGTGGTATTGGTTAGATCTGAGCAGATAGTATTTCATTTACTGTAAAACTGATTGAGTATGGAACACCCCCACTCTGTTCTTCGTGCTTTAGTAACTAAGGCTTATTGTTCTGTCCTTGGCTTGTCATATTGGATGTGTTTTTAAAGAAACGTTTCTTATATGTATAATTGAAACTGTTAAGGTTTAGTTACTAGAGAAATAAAGGTCTTAAATGGCTAAAAAAGCTGCCATTAAGTCAGGTAGATTTAAGTCATTAATCTTCATCCCACTGTTCAGCTTGTGGTGAACATCTGCACAGCCATGAATACCTATAGAGCTGCTGCTGTTTCTTGCTTTTTAGAACATTGCTAGAGGGGAGGGAGGCTGTAATTCTATGTAGAAAGTGTTGGGATGTGGCAAGATCTAAATTTGAGTCATTATAGAGTTAACATATTTGTTATGATTCTACTAGAGACCTGACCTGGAAGTGCAACCTGGCTCAGAGCCAATCCTCTATGTGAATTGGTATGTTTGAGAAACTGATTGGATAGTTTTAATTTACCAGTGTTTGGGCTGGCTAACAAGCTTGAGCTTCTTCCTGTTAAGGTTCTAGAAGAGAGGTTACTTGCTCAGCAGCCTCCCCCTAGGCTTTTACCTTTTCCTCTTAGAGACTTGTATGTATGTATTAGCCTACTTTGCTATATAAATATGTAGTTTAGGACTTTGTTCTTTTATTAAAACTTTCCTGTTTTCCCCCTTCCTAATAGCTTTAGATAAAGAACCTTATTTTGGTTAACAACTCTAGTCTCCGTGCCTCATTTACCCAACAGAAAGAGGTGTTCCCCCATTGGTAGAGCTAGTAACAGTGTGTGTGGGAGGGATCCTTAAATTGTGGGAAATGCACAGGAGTGTGGGTTAGATACCCCGACACATCAAATGCCTCTGCAGTCAAATTAGCAACCCTCATGGCCACAGATTTATTTATTTCTTATTTATTTATTTATTTACGTTTATAGTCCACACTTCCTGCAAGCGGGCTCAGGGCAGGTAACAACATTTCATTTATACAAAATATATTAGTTAATATAGCAAAAATAAAAATTTAAAACATCATCATAAATATTAAAATGGTGGTCACAAGCTGATAGCAAAGAAATTTTCTGTTTATGGGAGATTCCTGGCTCGTGATGAAATATAAACAATGGCCAGTAGTTGTTACATAGATGAGAGAATAACAGATCTCCCTCATCTAGAATCCTAGCATTGGAAGGGGCCATAGAGGCCATCTAGGCCAAACCCATCAATGCAGGATCAGTCTAAAGCATCCCTGATAAGTGTTCATCCAGCTGCTGCTTGAAGACTGCCAGTGAGGGGGAACCCACCACCTCCCTAGGTGCTGCTGAACTACTCTTACTGTAAACAGATTTTTCCTAATATCCAGCTGGTACCTTTCCGGCTGTAATTTAAATCCATTATTGCAAGTCGTATCCTCTGCTGCCAACAGGAACAGCTCTCTGGCCTCCTTTAAGTGACTTCAGTTCAGATACTTAAAAGAGAGAAATCGTGTCCCCCCTCAACCTCCTCTTCTCCAGACTGAAAATTCCCAAGTCCTTCAGCCTTTCTCATAGGGCTTGGCCTCCAGGCCCCTGATAATCTACGCTGCCTTCCTCTGTACCTGCTCCATTCTGCCCATGTCCTTTTTGAAGTGAGGCTTTCAGAACTGCACACAGTTCTCCAGGTATGGCCTGGCTAATGCAGTGTACAGCAGGATTATGACCAATGTTCCCTCTAAGCTTAGTGTAAGCTAGCTCACAGTTTTTTAGATTCCATTTTTGTCTTAGCTCAGGAAGGATGGCTCCAGAGCAAACTAATTTATGTGGTAGCCAAATCGCTCGCTCACAACTTTAATGCCAGTAGCTGACAAAGTAGAATTTTTGCTCACAAGACTCCACAGCTTAGAGGGAGCACTGATTATGACATCTTGTGATTTGGATGTTATGCCTCTGTTGATACACCCCAAGACTGCATTAGCCTTTTTTGCTACTGCATCACACTGACTATTCATATTTAGCTTACAGTCCACCCGTACCCCAAGATCTTGTTTACGTACACTGCTACCCAGAGGTGTGTCCCCCATCCAGTATGCATGCTTCTCATTTTTTATTACCTAAATTAGAGAACTCTGCACTTATCATGTCTATCTTGGATCTGTGTTGACAACCTCTTTATATGGCTGCAGAGAGCGCATTGTCCTGGCACCATAGAATAACTTGTCAGGGGGGGCAAATCATGAAACTCAGGGCTATGGGCCATTGCATATCCTTATGAACCTCATGCAGTGCATGGACTATATGTTCTATGGCCTATGAAGTAGAGAAATTCAGGTTAAAAGTCTAGAAAATGCTTTTAGCATAATGGTGACTTCCATGTTAAGAATTTAGTCTGGAATTACTGTTACTTGTTACCTCAATTTTAACAGAGAATCCAGTTAGTCTCTTTGCCAACCTATTGCATTTCAAGGGTTTTTGTTTTATCTTCCACTTTTTTTTGCCCGAACTGTGCTGATTTTTTTTTTACTTTGAATATAATTTCAGCACCAGGTTGTCCTGTGTGTACAGCCAAATGTCTATTAAAATTTCTCTCAGTGCCACTTTCCCTTTAAATTTTGTTTTTCTAGCTTAATTGCTTCCTAATTATCTTGAAATATTCATGAATCAATTGCAAATTATCAGTTTTTGTTATGTTGGAGGATGAGAGGTATTAGGAGGAGGAGGAGGAGGAGGAGGAGGAGGAGATTGGATTTATACCCCGCCCTTCACTTGGAGTCTCAGAGCGGCTTACAAACTCCTTTCCCTTCCCTTCCCCTCCCCACAACAGACACCCTGTGAGGTGGGTGGGGCTGAGAGAACTCTGAGAAAAACTGCTCTTTTTCAAGGACAGCTATGCCAGAGCTTGTGACTGACCCAACGTCACATCAGCAGGTGCAAGTGGAGGAGTGGGGAATCAACCCCGGTTCTCCCAGATTAGAGTCTGTGCACTTAACCACTACACCAAACTGGCTCTTACTTTTCACTTTGAATCCAGCCAAAGCAACTGCTCATTACTTTTTAAAAATGTTCTAATGATAATTATTTCATAACTGTGCTAATACAATCATAAACAATAAAATAAAAATGAACAGTATTTTGCCAAATGAGGAGTGATGATCCATACTTAGACCTCTTGCCCCCTCCAAACCCTGATTCATGTTTGACCTTTTGATTCATGGATGCCACAAGAGAATTGGCTGAATATGAGAGAATATTCAGATATCTCCATGTTTTACAATATATTACAGCCAGAGGTCATTTCGGGGGGGAACGCAGGGGAACGCAGTTCCCCCGGGTGAGGTGCAGGGGGGCGGGGCACACGATGAAGCCCCGCCCCCTGCTTCTGGCCGCCCCGCTTCCAGCCCTCATTCAGCCAGGAGGAGAGGGAGGGTAAGTTGCTTCCTCCCCGCCTCTCCCCACCCCTGCCTGCCTGGGGCCAGGGAGGGCCTTGGTGGGGCTTCCTTGCACTTCCGCCGGCCTTGCAGGTCCACCGCCGGGCCCCTGATGTCAGGGGGTGTGGCATATGCTAATAAGTTATGCTAATGAGTTCCCCTAGCTCTTTTTCTACGAAATGACCCCTGGTTACAGCCAACTAACTACTTTACATTTTTGACAGTTAAGCACTTTTCCCTTGTACCCTTAAACCTACTGCAGTATTTCTTGTGCCCTGAAATATCATTTAATGATGATGTGCTTTTAAAACAAAATGAAAATTAGCCCAGAACCAATTTCCATTTGTTCTGATACTGTGTTACTCAGCATATTCTTTGTCCTAAAGTCACCTCTGAGAGCACGTGCTTTACTTGTTCCTGTTCTTTCCTTACAGCATAGTGCAACATGAAGGATGAAACCTCAGTTAGAGTCTACTGTTAGGCAAGCAGCCTGCTTCAGGCTGCAGATTTTGGAGTACTATTAAAGGGCAGCAAGCTGTCAGTTATTTGGTTTATTATTATATTTTTTTACCAATATGGGGGGCATAATTTGGATTTTTGGCCTCAGGCGCTGAAATGCCTTGGACCACCTTTGAATAAACAATGAAGACATTTGAATGTTGAAAATTTACCTTAGTGGAAGAATTTGGAAATGAACTGAAGAACAATTAATATAACTGAACCTGTCTGGAGGGGAACAACACAATTTTGTCCATTATAAATTCATCCTTTTCTGCTTTGCCACCGTCTTGGCTAAACAAAACTATTACACCATCCTGATCCACAATAGCTCTAGGAATCCTTAGGGCAGTGGTTCTCAACCTTCCTAATTCCGCGACCCTTTAATACAGTTCCTCATGTTGTGGTGACCCCCAACCATAAAATTATTTTTGTTGCTATCATAAGACCATCGAAAATTTGTGTTTTCCAATGGTCTTAGGCGACCCCTGTGAAAGGGTCGTTCGACCCCCCCAAAGGGGTCGCGACCCACAGGTTGAGAACCGCTGCCTTAGGGTAAAATTTGACATGATGACGGGATTCACATGTTTGCTTCTTCTCCTTCAGTGGGGGCAGTCATCCAAGCTGGTTAGGTCATGCCTCCTCTTGCTCCAGGAGCAACTGGAAATACCAGGGATTGGATTTTTTGCTACAAAATTGTGTATTCCACTTGAAGCAGCCTTCAAAATGCACCGTTTCAATGGAGTTGAGTCATTGAGTCTATTCCTGAAATTAAGCCTAACTACATGTGGTGGAACTGAATACGGCAAGAGTCCAGTAGCACCTTAAAGACTAATGAAACCTTTACCTTTACCTATAGGGTCACACCCTGCCAAAATTTTGTTAGTCTTTAAGATGCTACTGGACTCTAGCTCTTTTTTACTGCTACAGACAGACAGACCCTTCTTGATCTATCTCCGTGGAACTGAGTAGATACCCTTTTCTGTTTACCATTGCTATCCCTGTGTCAAATTGTTTAGATTATGAGCTGTTCAAGATAGGGACTTACCTTTTTGTTTATGCACATTCATGGTGCTAAAGGAATAAATAATGAGAGCTCTCTTTCAGCATTACACCATTATGAATCAGTAGAAGTCAAAGATGTGTATGGATGATATGTACATAAATGCTAGGAAAGACAAGTTGAAAAAGCTCTGTAATCACCATCTATGCATGGCTGAACCTGATTACATAGCCTGATCCTGACCATGTCTACCCAGAAGTAAGTCTTACTGAAATCAATTGAGGAAGCATTGTAGGTACTTAACAGCCCTAACGCAACTGAAGTACCTATCTATCTCTCTGGATATGGGGAACAATTACAATCTAGAAAGCTTGCTATGGTGACTATTCACTATCCGTCAGCTTAAGGTACAATGGCTTTTTGTCTGTGTTAATGGAGATCTGATGTCCCAGTTGTTCTATGAATGCATAACATATGGTGTTACACAGTTCACTTTGTTTCTAGTTTCTGGCTAGCTTAGCTAAAGTAGCACCTAATTTATTGCAAGCCTTCTTGAGCACAAAGAAATTGTAATGTCTTTCAGCTTCTTTCTAACTTTTTCTTTTACTCAAATACTGTTGTATATTATCTGTATATTAAAGATTAGAGTCAAACTATCCAAGCTGTATTATTTATTTAGGATATTCCTATGCCACCTCTTCAGAATTCTGCTTGAGGTGATTTACAGTTAAAATCAGCACAATATTAAAACAAGCAATTAAATGCACACATATACATGTGTAGACGAACTCTGGAGATTTCTTTGAAGCATTTAATGCAGCCACTCACATGCTTTAGAAGAGGCAGGTCACTTTTCAGTGTAAAATATGGCTTGCTTCTTCAGCAGTGTGACTTGGAAATATCTAATACATCTCTTAAGTGTCTATAGACCAAGTTGCATTGCATGAGCATATGACAGCATTTCTCTTTTTGTGTTTTCATATTTGTAAAGAATAAATCATCCTGAGTTTAATTTTATGATAGTTACAATAAATTTATCGTAAAAATTAATAATGTTTCTTTTTGTAAAAATGTATATATTTATTAGTCATGCCCTATATCAGGGGTGTCAAACTCATTTGTTACAAGGGCCGGATCTGACATAAATGTCACTTTTCCCGGGCCGGACCATGTGTGCCTTAAAATTCAACATGAGGTACTGGAGATATAAACTTTATAAAGATGATTTCACATGCCAAATGGCAATAGCAGACTTGATTGGATTAGGTGTGATATGCAGAGGGGTAGTAGGCATGGAGATATCATCATTGGCAATGAGACAGGAAATCTGGGTCTCAGTTGGGTTCGGGAGTATGCAAAGAATAAATAGACATAAGCCTGAAGAAGTGAGCAGTGACTTATGAAAGCTCATACCCTGCTGCAAATTTTGTTAGTCTTCAAGGTGCTACTGGATTCTTACTCTTTCTACAGCTATAAGAAACCGCAATATTCAAAAACCAGTGGGGGGACATTTTAACCTTCCAGGACATTCAGTTGCTGACCTAAAAGTAGTAGTTCTCTTACAAAGGAAATTCAAATGGAGATTAGAAAAAGAGACTGATACTTCTAATAACAATATATATAATTGAAAAAAGAAAAAAAGAGAGACTGATGAATTGCGCCTGATAATGAAGCTCAATGCATCCTCCTGGGCAGAATTGATACCTAGGTTTCTTCTCTCTTTACCAATGGCTGCTATCGTTATTTGGCACTTCACTCTCCAAGTTATAAGGGCAAATGGACTCACATTCTAGCTGTATCTGAAGAAGTGAGCAGTGATTCATGAAAGAAGAACCCTGCAAAAATTTTGTTAGTCATTAAGGTGCTACTGGACTCTTGCTCCCTTCGACTAATAAAGATTGCAAGCTGTGCTGTTAGGTGTCTTTTATTATTTTTTTTTTTCATTTGTTAGAACTGGAAAGGGGGATCTCTCCAAGTGAAATAATGTGTTGCTTTCCGACTGGACAAAATCCACTCACTGCTAGTGATGATAATAAAAAGTTTAAAAAGCAAGGGGAGGGTTAATGTGAAGAAAGGCAACCAGTGAAATGGGAGGGGAGAGAGGGAGACTATGTAACTGGAATATATGGAACTATAAATGTATTCTTAAATACTTAGCCATCTACTTCCAGTCATTAAACTATGGAATCCAATCCAAGTGTTGTAATTCCTAACCAGGATCTTTTTGAAAGAAAATCCCAGATAGGCAAAGAGAAATCTAATCTTTTTTTTTTTAAACCTTTTCAGAATAAGGCCAAAATAATTTCCCTTTAATTTCCCTTATCCCTGATGCATCTTTTTCCTGCCTCCCTTCCTTTTTTAATGTGTGTATGTGCGCGCGCGCGCGCGCGCGCGTGTGTGTGTGAGAGAGAGAGAGAGAGAGAGATATCAGGTCTCAAAGTAAACGGCAAAGCAGGGCTTGTCAGAAGAATCTCCCTCCTTCCCTCTAAAGAGGTGTGCATGCACAGGAAAGCTTATACCTGGAACAAAACTTTGTTGGTGCCATGAGACTCCCTCTCTGAACAAGGGAAGAGAGGCTAGGCAACTCAGCAGCAGCCCCAAAGGAGGAAGCAGGAGAGAGCGGAGGGAGTTTTTCTCTATTGCGCATCCGTGCATTCTCTTTTTCATTCCACCTCGCTTCCCTAAAGGAGGAGAGACTTGGCAACACAGCAGCAGTGCCAGAGGAAGAGACAGGAGAGAGCAGAGGGAGCTTTTCTTTGGTCTGTGTGTGTGCACTCTCCTTTTCCTTCCCCTTTACTTCCCTAAAGGAGGATGAGAGGCTTGGTGACACAGCAGCAGTAGTGGCTGGGACAAGGAATAATAATAATAATAATAATAATAATAATAATAATAATAATAATAATAATAATAATAATTCAATTTATTAATTGCTCAATCCTGCAGAGCTGCTGGCTCTGAGTGATTTACAGTTACTCAAATACACACGGGACTAACAATAATTCAAAGGGGTAAGGGAGGACAACATATAAATCTTTAAATCACACATGTTCACAGCAGACGGGGAGTTTGTTCAGCAGTAAGGTCAGACATGTTCCAACGACATTTTCCCCTTGGCGTGGCTTGATGTCGTCAGCTTTCTCCAGGACTGCTTCAGTTGCAGCACAGCACTGCCACCGCCTGGCCAGACGGCCCATTACAGGCTTTCTTGATGCCGAAGAGTTCTTTCTAGGCTTTTCGATCTCACGCGCTGGACCTTCCGTTCGCCGGTTAACACCTCCCCCACCGGGGGGTTTAGCGTGCCCACCCTCTCTAAGGAGTGGTACCCATTTTATCTACTCGCTGAAGCTTTCGAACTGCTGGGTAGACGGCGAGCTGGGGACAAGGCTGGTAGCTCACACCAGCACGGGACTAGAACTGACAGTAGTTCTGTTCAGCTCAGTTTTCACCAGAGGATAAATCCCCTATGCCACTGTAGTTGCTCGTGGGCAGGGCTGGATCCAGCCTGCGGGCTGCATGTTTGACACCACTGTCTTATATGGTACCCACCTGCAGATTAAAAAAAATACATTTTGGGGCCACACAGAGCTAGGTTTGCAGAAATGTAGGATGGTATTTTTAATTACAGAGGTAACTACCACTACAGCCCCTCCAACTGGGACAGTGATGTCTGTGCATCGCACAAAGGAGCCAAAGAGTTCATGACTAACCAATGTCTCATAAGAACACCCAAGGTTTGGGTCATTATTTTGGATTGCCAAGAGAGTGTATCACAGCATTGGAGCCTGTGTATCCTGTCTGGCTGCAGGGAATTGGCTGCTGATTTTTGGTGACCTCTGCCAAGCATCAAGTGCCAGGTGGCTCACCTGAGGCTTCCCAAAAGGTGGCAAATTTCTCTGCAGACTCAAAAAAACAGACTAACAAAAACAAAGCCTTGCCATTGTCAGGTGTTTCTTTGGCAACTCAGAATGCTGTAGCATCAGTAGGCGCAACCAGGAGAAGGAGGGGGATGAAGTAAGGGGGGGGTGGACAAATAGTGAGTGTGAAAAGGAAAAGAATCTCAGACAGGTGGATGACTGGGGGACAAACACCAAAAGAGTGAGTGGTTGGGGAAGGGAAATAGAGGCAGAGAAGAGAAGCAGAGTTAGGGCAGGAGGGGAAGCTGAAGGCCAGTGGTGTGGCGTGGGATTTCTGTTTATCCACGAGTCCTTGCACATTCACATCTTGTAGTGTAGTTTTAGAGTTATTTCTAGTCATGGATCTTGTTTCCTGTGATCCACTGCAGCTCTGGGTATAATGTTTCGAAGTTCATAAGGATCAATATCACAGTCATTGTTTGTTTTCCGAATACTTAATTGTCTGTAGTTCATCTGCTTTATCTGTAAAAGTTACCAATAGTAACAGAGAATAATTATTTATGTATGTAGTCATTTGATCTTTTCCTTTGTTTTACAGAAACCATAGTCCACTAATGAGTTTTGGAGCCAGCTTTGTCAGTTTTTTGGTGAGTGCGAAGAACTTTGGCAGTTCTTATTTCATTTCTGTAGATATGTAAAATATTTAATTCAGAATATATTACTAATTTGTAGTACCAGTTTCTGAAATGCAATATATTTATAAAATTTTATTTTCTTACAAGATGCCTATAAATCCTTACAAGATGCCTATATGTCAAATTTATGTATTTACCATTTTGGTCTTAGTAGAATGTGCATTCTTTAAGACACAGATTCACAAACTAGGCTGAGTGCAGATTCCATTAACATCATAGTTTTTAGATTTGGGAATATGCCTTGGGTTCATGCCCTGTCTCTTCACACATATCCTCCAACTCTTACATGCAGGTTCCCTTTTCTGCTTTTGAACTGTAGCTTGCACTACATTAAGTCGGAAAGCTATAATTAATGTCTTGCCTCTAGTTTAAACAATATTCTGGAGTTTGTCAACTATTAGTTTTGAGGCAAAGTCCAAATAATAGATTGTGCATTTGTATATTTTGGTGATCTATAGTCAGAAAGGAAGGGAATGGAGGAGGATGGGAATGTGTGCAAATGTCAGGTTCAGTACATCTGGACCATGGCAAAAAAAAATCTCTTAGCTATTTTTGGAGCACTTTAATGGATGTGTAGTAAAAAACACTATCTCATAATAGAGCACATATTTTATGATCTAATGTTTTTATGTTTGCTGCCTTATGGACCCTAACTGGGTGGAAAAGCGGAATAAGAATCTTCTAAATAAATAAATAAAATATATATTCTGTCTCCTTCTGCAGGATCCTAATGTTGGTTTAGAAAAGAAACAATTGTCATAGGGTTCCTTGTATAATTCCTGGCCTGACTAGGATAGTAGTATGTATTGTACAGTGTTTTTTTAACCTTGTATTATGCCTGTGTGTGAAGGCATCTTAAGTTACTCTGTCTTTCTTTTGCATCCTTCCCCTATCCAGAATTAGTTATCAGTTTGGCACGTAAATGTACAGAGAGGCAAACTTAAATAAATTGCACAGTTTTGCACTCCATGATTGTTTAATCAGAACAAAGAGATAGTAAAGATTGTTATAGCCAGATTATTTTCCATGCTTCATTGCCCTTCTACCTCCTCTCCATCTTATTTGACAATCAGAATCTGTTTTTCCTTTCTAGATAATGATCAAAAGCATAGGAACTGAGTATCTCCTTTTTTGGGGGAAGCTGCTGCTTACAAACCTCCTCCTTAGACTCTGAGGGGGCAAAGCATGTGCATTCCTGGCAAAGAACGTGTAACAATGAACTGCTGTGTAGTTCACCACTGATAACTTTTCACACATGCACTAAAAATAACAATACTGTAATTAAGTTCTGGGTTAACATAAGAATTTAAGAGAAGCCAATGTTGGATTAGGCCAACGGCCCATCCAGTCCAACACTCTGTCACACAGTGGCCAAAAATACCAGGTGCCATCAGGAGGTCCGGCAGTGGGGCCAGGACACTAGAAGGCCTCCCACTGTTGTCTCCTCCCCCCCCAAGCACCAAGAATACAGTGCATCACTTGCCCCAGACTGAGAGTTCCTATCTATACCATGTAGCTAATAACCACTGATGAAACTCTGCTCCATATATTTATCTAATTCCCTCTTGAAACCGTCCATGCGTGTAGCCGCTGCCACCTCCTTCCATGTGTTAATCACTCTTTGGGTGAAGAAGTACTTCCTTTTATCTGTTCTAACCCGACTGCTTAGCAATTCCATTGAGTGCCCACAAGTTTTTGTATTGTGAGAAAGGGAGAAAAGTACTTGTTTCTCTACCTGCTCTATCCCACACGTAATCTTATCAATCTCTATCATGTCACCCCTCAGTCCTTGTTTCTCCATGCTAAAGAGCCCCAAGCGTTTGAACCATTCTTCATAGGGAAAGTGTTCCAACCCTTTTATCATTCTAGTTGCCCTGTTTTGCACTTTTTCCAGTACTATAATATCCTTTTTGAGGTGTGGTGATCAGAACTGTACACAGTATTCCAAATGAGGTCGTACCATTGATTTATACAGGGGCATTATGATACTGGCTGATTTGTTTTCAGTTCCCTTCCTAATAATCGTGAGCATAGCGTTGACCTTTTTTTATTGCAGTTGCACACTGTCTTGACACTTTCATTGAGTTATCTACTACGACTCCAAGATCTCTCTCTTGGTCAGTGTCTGCCAGTTCAGACCCCATCAATGTGTATTTATAGTTAGGAATTTTTGCTCCAGTGTGCATCACTTTGCACTTGGCCACATTGAACCCCATTTACCACGTTTAAGCCCACTCGCCCATCCTCGACAGATCTTACTTAGGAGCCTTTGATGAGGAACTTTATCAAAACCTTTCTGGAAGTCAAGGTAAACAACATCTATTGGGTCCCCCTTGTCCACATGGTTGTTCACGCCCTCAAAGAACACTAACAGGTTAGTGAGACAAGATCTTCCCTTACAGAATCCATGCTGAGTCTTCCTCAATAGGTTTTGTTCATCAATTTGCCTACTAATTCTTTCCTTAATAATAGTTTACACCAACTTACCCAGCATTGACGTCAGACTGACTGGCCTGTAATTTCCCAGATCTCCTCTGGAACCCTTTTTAAAGATGGGAGTGACATTAGCTACCTTCCAGTCCTCAGGAATGGAGGCAGATTTTAATGAAAGATTACATATTTTTGTAAGGAGATCCACAAGTTCACATTTGAGTTATTTCAGAACTCCAGGCCTGGTGATTTATCAGTTTTTAAGTCGTCTATGAGTCATAGGACCTCTTCTCTCGTCACCTCAGTCTGACTCAGATTTTTTAGATGGTGGTCCATTTGGGCACATTCTGTGTAGGGAGGATAAACCTTGCAATGTATGACTGTTCAGATAGTATAACTGTACACATTTTGGGGGGAAAGCTTAACAGTGTCTTTTCTCTTGAATATCTCTTCTTACCTTAAGACATAACTGGAAAGATTTTCCAGCCTAGCTTATATTAGCTGGTTGCTGAACCAGTGCAACATCCCAGCACAGCATCCGTGTACCCTGAAAAGCTTCTGCTTAGTGACTGTTCTAAATATAGCTGCAGCCTTTTCCATGCCTGTGTCATTCAGAACTTCCATTAGAAAAAGCATCAGAAAATTTGCTATCTTAACATTCTCTTTTAAATAGATTTTGTAAAAGGTCGGGTGATATTATCCTATTTAGAATAAAGACATTCTTCTCACATTAAAATTTGCTTTTGCCTTTGAGGTATAATACATAATATGGTATGCTGTATCAAAGTGAATATATTCAGATACCTCTGTCGCTTACATAACAGTAACTGAATGAGAATTTATGTACTTTAAGTCTCTTTGCAGCTAATAGAATATGACATTGTTTTCAGTTCAGCTGGATATAAAGCATTCAGTTGTGTTGGAAGAAGCAAAGACAGGATTGGTTAATAATTTCTGATTTTTAGTCTCTTGACATTTTACTAATATATATTTGCCACATTGATGACGTGAATAGGAAGCAACCCCTACATTTTAACTTCCTAACATTTTAGATCATAAAATGTCTCTGGGTATTTATTTTATTTCTTCTGTGTTTATGTATTTTTAAAGCTTGTGATATACAAGTCGTTAACTTTCTATTCTTTATGTCAAGAAATATGTTTAAGTGGGTTTTCTTGTGAAATGTCAGTTTAAAAATTTCTCATGGAATTATTTTTGATAGCCTTTCAAAATTAATAACCAAATATGAATATTCTGCATCTAAATTTGGGCTGCTACCATAGCATCATGTTCCATTGGGAACACACTGACACTGTGATGTACCTGAAGAGCAAAACTGTAATTCCTAGCAGACTGCATGTAATAAAAAAAAAATGTAGTAAACACTGAGTATTCCTTTTTTCCTGAGGAACTGAAGAGTACAATCTTCTGGACTCTGGTTCTATTTCCACTGCCTTGGGAAATAGCTGTCTGCTGATGCCAGCTCATATAGCATTTGAACTACCGGAAGAACTGCAAGTAGCGTACATTCTAGAGTTAGTAGCCTAGCCATGTTGCAGAAAAAGAAAAAGGAGACTCATGATACTTTAGAGACGAGCAGATTTACCAAATAATCCTATGCAGAGTTACTCCAGTCTGTCCATTGCACATAGTAGAGAGTCGAAAGCAGGTCTTCGTAGGGTTGCACTGTTCTTGAGGTATAAGCTTTCATGAACTGTAGTCCACTTTATGAGATGCATGAATTCTATCGCCTTCTTAGATCTGTACTAATTCTGCGTGTATGTGTTGGGTTAGCCAGTTTGTGAAGCGCTAAGGGCTGCACTGAGTTTGTTATGAGTTATGAGTTTATAGTACCCTAATTTGAATGTGTTTTGTCATGAACATGATAGATGCTAAATAGCTAAGATATTTTATTATACAGTGCCTTTCCTCAGAAATCGATACTCTTAGCAAGTCAGCTTTTCAGAAATCTTCACATACGAGTTTAGAAATCCTAAGAGTTGCACTTGCCTCCTTAGTATTTTACTGTATTTTACTGTTGCATTTTCAGACCATTCAGGAAAAGAAAAGATCTTAGGTTGCATAGATAAGAAAATTAGATTTATGACTGTGTGGTAACATTAATTTTGATCTTGGCAAAGATTGCATTTTATGTGTAATGATTACAAAGTGATTACAAAAAAGCTTTGACTTCCCAGTAGGGGGTTGCACTTAAGAAATGTTCGTTTTAATTTCATTTCAGGATTTTGGGAAGAGCATGATTTTCATTATCCCCAAATTTTCAGGTTGTTGATACCATTTTGGGAAAAAAATTAGGGACATTTTTAGGTTCAGGAATATTGGCTCCTGAAAATCATGTCCTTAAGAAAAATGAAATGATTTTTAGTGCATATACTTCCCTCCATCCCCCCCACCATGCCTCAGGAATGACACAGGAGGAGGGAGGGAGGGAGCACCCCAGCTGGTCTGTGGTGCTGATGCTGCTAAAGCCCTTTAAATGCCCTGGTCAGTAGACCTGGCCTCTTGAGTCCAGACTCAAAAGTAGAGGCGAAAAACGATGCAGCGGGAAAAAATATTTATTATATTTTGCTCAGAGATCCATACACATTTTGCATGCTACTTCACTAGGGGACCTGCCGTCTCCACCTCTCAGAATGTTCCCAGTGTGGTAAGCTGAGTCCAAACACCAGGTCTACTGCCTGTGGGAATTAGCAGTGGTACACCTGGTGCCCATACTTCCCAAGTCCTTTGACATGGGCTACATTCAAATTTCAAGATAAATCATGGCATATAAACTACTGTAGTTTGAGCAATCCTTGGTTAGTTTTGAAGTCTAAATACGCACAAGGTTTGCTAATTGGCATTAAGCTGGGATTTCAAAGTAGTCTGTACTAATTGTGGTTATCTGTGATATTTGAATTCACCTTTCATGGCTGCCTGTTCCCAGAAACAGCTGGGTAGATGTTCTCCCTGCTGGGTGGAAGAAAGAAGGCAGGAAAACGGGCAGACTGGGTTTTATGCACAAACAAACTGGGATTGGTTGTTTAAATCTGATCTGTGTTTGTTGCACAGACCACGGTTTAAACAAATGATGGTTTGTTTTAATTCCTGAATAGAGGCCATTGGTTTGTAAACGGAATAATTTTTTTGAGATGGTAATACATTTTAGCGGTATGTAAAATGGCTATACAATATTCCAGTATTCCTAGTTTAACAATACTGAGCAGGTTTTGATTAGCTTGCCACTTTACAATTCAAATATTCTTCTATTTTTCTATAGAATGCCATGATGACTTTTGAAGAAGAAAAAATGCAATTGGCGTGTGATGACTTAAAGGCCACTGAAAAACTGTGTGAGAGTGAAGAAGCAGGAGTTATAGAAACAATAAAAAATAAAATCAAAAAGAATGTAAGTGTAATATTGCCAAGATATGAATGCATGAATGTGTCCTAGGCTAGTGCAGTCACTGCCCCTGGAGTGAGGCTGTTTGGCTCATAAAAGAGGCTTGCATGGTTGAGTTTTCAAATTCAGTTTCAGATTTAAACCATATATGGGGTTTATTGTTCTGCATGATTTTCAATATAATAATATCCATTACAGGTGAAATAAGCATTAAGATTCTTCTACCCACTTAAGGCTCCTCCTATTTGCTCCATCCTTAGAAGCCCCTCTTTTCAGTCATGATAGTCAAATGGAATCTCCATGTTCAGAGGCAGTATCTCTCTGAATCCCATACAGGCACAATCAGGATAGGATTGTTGTTTTCAAGTCTTATTTGTATGCTTCTGAGACATAGTTGGAGGGACTTGGCTAGAAATAGAAGTTGCACTAGTGAAGATAGGTAACTTCCCAAAACCACAAACAGCATACAAGGCAAAGAAGGAATCTGATCTTCAAGTACATCTCCTCCCCCCAAATGGTTTCCAATTCATTTAGTTTCCCCCAGACATTCAAATCAGACTGACATTTTAATTTGTTAACCAGATCCTCCCCAGATTTATTCCACTTTGATCCTTTGGATATCTTCCTATCTTCATGTCAACCACTGCATTTGTTTTAAGTCGGTAGAGGTTTTTTGCTTTTACACAGAGCTGTTACCTCTAGCCCCCATTTTAATATTATTTGTACTTGCTGAGTTGCAAGCTCATAGACTGTGTAGCGACTCAACAGCTGTGCCTTTGCTTTGCTGTTCCTGCTATGTAAATTCTTAGAAGCTGGGGCCCAGATTTACTGCAGGACTTGTTTGTGGCCTTGTGGGTAGGGTGGGGGGAGGGCAAGGAGGGTAATGGCAGCAGCTATGGCTCTCATGGGCAGGGCGGGGGCTGGGCCACAACAAGTGCAGGACGCTTGGCCCTGCCTGAGCCCACTGCTGAGCCTGTCCCGGGGTCCAGAGAGGGCTGGAGGGTGGGGGTGGCCAAGAGGGCCATTTAAGGCCCTGCACTGCCCTGGGTTGACTTCCTTGCATTGTGGTTTTTAAGGGATCTTGGGGTAGGGATTCAAGGAGCATGCCCTGCTTGGCGGCTGTCGGGGGCTATCTTCATGCTCAAGTGACAGGGGAGACCACTTACGGGCGGTCGTTCTTGTGGGATCCAGTGACATGTCATCCCATGGTTCACAGCCTCCCCAGCAGGCTGGGGTGGGCAGGAGATCATTGACTGGTTGGCAGGTTAGTTGATGTTCAGGATCCAGTTCCCCATGCTGTGCCAAGGCTTCTTACATCTGTAACCAATAAAGTTGTGGCCAAATTATTCCAAACCAAGTTGTGCATGTGTTATTCAATGGGTCATCAAACAATTAATGGGCCCAGTGTGCAGGGGTCCCCCCTTCTGCGACCTCCCCCATGTCCTCCCCTTGGCGCTGCAAATCAAAATGACAGATACAGAGTTCACCTTTTGTACTTCAAAAGATTTATATGTTACCATTCCAGTTGGTAAAAGGTGGTCCTACATCATTTGCTACTAGCTGTTTATGTATATGAAGTCAGCACGTGTCCTCTCAAGCCAGAATGATTAATTTTGGCTAATAATTCCTCTGAAGTATCCCACTGATGCTGTTAATCTTTGCTAGTTCAGTAGACCTAGAGCAGCACGCTGCATAGTTTATAAATAATTCAGCTCTATCTCCCTTTGAGAACATCCTGACCTGCATTATTAACATTGGGCTTATAAAGTCTATGCAGTTTGCTTAGTTTTACTGTGCCACATATTTGGCAATGGGGATCTGTTATAGTGTTCCCGTTCCCAGTGTATAACTGCATTTCTATACCCCTTTCCCTATCCCTTTTACACATAGCAGGCTTGGGTTGTTGAACTTGTGGGGTAGGAGCATGGAAATCATCAGCTTTATGTGAGGCAAGGGGGGCAGTAGCCTATTGTTATTCCTTTATGTGAGGTAAAAGGCGACATTTTGAAAGGTAATATGCTTTTAAAATATATAGAGTATTACTACTTGCTTAATCCATTACTTTAAATACTCTTAGGATTGATTCAGACATAAATTGAAACCATGTTCTGTTTGAACTACAGTTAGGATTGTGAAGCCTGGATTCAGCTCACTGATAAATGCTCAATCCATTTCTTTCACTTGGTTGTCTGGAAAGGCTTTGCCAGAAAACAAGCCAGGAGTAAACTAGGGTGTCTGCACTCAAAGAGGCAATTATCCATCCACTATTTAAAAAAAAAAATCCCTACAAAAAAGTTATGTGGTCAGTTGTCACATGGATTAATCCTGGCTAGTTCCCTAATGCTGTCCTTGCTGTAGAGGCCAGGATCCTGGTAGGGGCAAAGCAGGAGAAGGGATGAAAGCAATGAAACCAGCATTTGAAGGATCTCTGTGATCATCTGCAAGCTGAATCCTGGTTTCACAAACTGTAGTTAAAATAAACCATGGTTTTGCATGATGCTGCAAAGCAGATCTTGGGGCTGTATTTGCAGGGAAGCTTCCTGCATTACAATTAACTGGGTGGTATCTGATACTTCCCAGTACTGTTTATTATTGTTCTACCAAATGATAAAGCAATAGTGTCAAAGTAAGCTTGTTCTCTGCCTTACACCCAGAATAGTGCACATGGGGCATGCATTTATTATGAGAACTTGTTTCATGTGTTTGCTGTTCTGTCTAGGTGTCCATGACTGCCTTCCTACTCCAGATGTAGGAGGGCTATTGTGTGCATATATGCATACGTGGCAACGAACCATCTTCCCTGCTAAAACAGAAGGCAAAAGGGGTGTTTTAATGTGTTGTCATTTCTTGTTTTCTGTCATGTTCCTTATCATTATGCATTGGCATTAGAGATGTAAAATTTCCGGTAATTTTGAAGCTCAGGAAAAAACCCAGGTTTTTCCCGTTTTTTTCCCCTGGGAAAACCCCCAGAAATTTTCGGAAAAATTGAAAAAAATGCTACATTGGCACTTCTTTTTTCTTTTCCAGATTGAAAGTCATTCTGTTACTTTAGGAACATAAAATATGACTATGGACAATTTTACTTGGCATGAAATTATCACAACTAGTATATTAAAAATATTGTGTATCCAAACAGTTATTACAAACAGAATTTACTTTTAAAATAATATTTATTTGTAATTGTAACAAATGGAGCAACAATCTCCTGAACTGTTTACTAGTTTATGTGGAACAGACAAAAAAACCTCCACAAAACAATTTTTAAAAATCCAGAAGTAACAATTATTCATATTTCCTCTCCACAGTATTAAATAATAAAAAACCCATTCTCATAAAAATAATTGAAGAGGGGGGAAGTGTATAGAAGGGAGTGTGGGACTAAGTTTCAATGAATGGGCATGAAATTTAATCAGAATCATTTTCTGAGCTGTAATTATCAGTTTTAGTCTCTGCTTCTGCAGCTACTCTGTTGTGTCTGTCCATTGGAGAGTTCTATCCATTGGAGAGTTCAGTTTGTAACCTAGGACTTGCTTGTCCTCAGTGCATAGAAATCCTCTGCAACAGATGGGAAATGCACAATGTTTGCAGAGTTTCCAAACATACAGACATAGTGTATCATACTACGTTAGAAGCCAGTATCAACACACTGCAGTGCTATAATTTCTACACAGAGATTTTAACGATCCTGATGGAAAACTTACTTTGCACTCCTGTGTTACATGTTAATAAATATTGTCTCTTTGGGAGAATTTAATCTGTATCGTGAGTCTTCCATATTTTTTTCAACAGGTTGATGGCCGAAAGTCTGCCCCATCCATGATCGATCGGCTGCAGAGACAGATAATCGTAGCTGACTGTCAGGTTTATCTTGCTGTGCTTTCTTTTGTAAAACAAGAACTATCAGGTGACCAGCATTTCTTAATATTAATAAGATTTGTTTTTTCATAGCATGTGCTTGAATGCTTTGTCATTTTAATCTACCAGGTCCTTATTATGTGGGAAGCAAGTGAGGAATTTTGAGTAACCAATTGTACTTGCAGGTCATTGACAGGTAGGGTTGCCAGGTCTGATTTGGGAAATACCTGGAGACTTTGGGGGTGGAGCCAGGAGAGAGCGGGGTTTGGGGAGGGGAGGGGCTTCAGCAGGGTACAAGGCCACAGAGTCCACCCTTCGAAGCAGCCATTTTCTCCAGGGGAGCTGATCTCTGTCAGCTGGAGATCAGTTAGAAAAGCAGGAGATCTCCAGGCCCCACCTGGGGGCTGGCAACCCCGTTGACAGGTCACACAACTAACCTTCTGTTATCTCATTAAGACTATTTGCTAAAATCAATTTGCTGTTCTTGTGCATAGGGTAGCAATACAAGCAACTTTGTCAGCCATTGTTCAGTTAATGATATTGGTTAGTATGGAAATGATATTAATCAAATGCTACCGTTACCTGCGGTGTTGCTGTGATAGCAGAAATTGTCAGGCAGTCTCAAGTCTTTATCCAGAGACATAATTCACTTTTCCTTAATGCTACCTTAGTTCTTAGGAATAATGTAATGTATGCCATAGTGATACTGTTTTACCTTATGACCTTTTGCAAGTTTGTACTTCTTGTTCAAAAAATAGCGAATCTATATAAAAGTTACATGATGTAATCTTTAGAAAGCCTGATGTTCTTAACAGCATCGTTGATTTGCAGTCCAAGGAGATGAGTTTAAAAAAAAAAACACCCCTTCCTTCTTTCTGCCTCTTGGTGCTTGCTGCAGCATTGCTGAATAAAACTGTGTAAACACTTGCCTTGTGGTGAACCACAGAAGTATTGAAGATGCTCTGCAGCGGTTGAACTGCACAGTCTTGCAGTAACTTTAGCCTCGTAATAAAGCTGAATCATGGCTGTTGGTCTGAATGTTTTATTACAACAGAGAGCTTAATTTTCCATAGCTTGGTACTTTTAAAAAGTAAACTATTTGCTTCATTCATCCTTTAAAAAGTCTATTACAAAGCAGTTGAGGCTGGATAGTGTAGATTTAGTGACTTCGCCACTTTGAGGATTTACGCTTGGAAACAAGCTTGCACAGTTATTTTTTTTTTCTTCCCTTTGTATGCCTGACTTATATTCCTGTATATTGGTCCTGGACCCCTTGGCACAACACTGGGATAAATCCTTTGGAAAGCACCAACTGGCTGTTTGAAATACCACATGCTTTACTAACACTGCTGAATTCATATGGTGATTTTGATATGGTTGCCTCTTCCTGATGAATCCTCCTGACTTTAAAGTCTTTAAATATCACTTTGAGCACTTATATAAATTAGGAGGAAAGGCTCACAGTTTTTAAAAATGCACTTTTTACAGGAAGCTCCCTTTGAGTTGTAAATATTAGTTTTTGGTTCTAACAAGCCATGTAATGCTATTCAGTCTGAAAGACTATGGTTCAGGGCCCATTAGTGTGCATTTTTCTGTCAGGTGAAAGCTGTAACCTTTGGAGTGAATTTTTCTTTCTTTCCACAGCTTATATAAAAGGTGGGTGGATCCTTAGAAAAGCTTGGAAAATCTACAATAAGTGCTACACGGACATTAATACACTTCAGGAATTGTATCAAAAGAAGATAACTCAGGAATCTCTGACTTCTGATGCTGCAAATGATAATCATATTACTGCAGAAGGTGTAACGGAGGATTCGCTAAACAGACTGAAAGGTGCTGTTAGCTTTGGATATGGACTTTTTCATCTTTGCATATCCATGGTGCCCCCAAACCTGCTCAAAATCATCAACCTGCTGGGTTTTCCCGGAGACCGCCTGCAGGGGCTTTCTTCACTGATGTATGCAAGTGAAAGTAAGGACATGAAGGCCCCTTTAGCTACGTGAGTAGCTATATTGCAATGCTTTGGTAGATAAATTAGTACTTTGACAGTAAGTAAACTACAGGCCAACATAAGTTTAGCAACACAGCCTTGATTATTTTAATGGAAACATCAGCAGGTGAAATTAACAGAGCAAATAGTTGGTTGAAATGCCATGGTTTATGAAATACACAGTACATTAATTCTAAGACTGCTATCAAGGGGCTTTTAATTAATTAATTTAATCTTACTGGAATATAAACTGGTTCTTATTTTAGAACGATACTTATTGAAAAGGACAGTTTTTAAAATCTTCAGTAGACTGCAACTTTGGTAAAATTTTATTTTAACTATTTGTTAATCCCCAGTTGTGTTGAACTACTAATTTTTAATGGCTCATTTTCTACTCACTCTCTACTTATATGTTTGGACCGGTAACTTCCATTCATTGTATCTGAAGAAGTGTGCGTGCACACAAAAGCTTATACCTTGAATAAAACTTTGTTGGTCTCAAAGGTGCCACCGGACTCAAACGTTGTTCTACTAATAATTTTTTATTTGAGGATTATTATGTGTTTCTCAAAACACAAATATCTCTGTCCAGACACTATTCAGTTCAATGGAGTGGGATAGTTATGCGTGCAGAATTATTTTGAATAGCTATAGCTTCCCTTTCTGTTCAGCTTAATAGAATAACCTTTTGACAAGAAATCCCAGTATGTTTTAATCTTCCCCAGCTGCACAGAACCTTTACTTTACAGTAGAATACTGCCATTGCCAGTTGCATCCTATTGAAGTGAATGGAAAAAAACCCCTGTATTGAATTTTTTGCTTTTATGGGGCACACACTTTTATTTTGGGGTTTAGCCAGTGTTTATTGTTTCATTGACCCTTAATAAAGTGCTGTTTTATTGTTGGAGCTATGTTCCTGTACTACAGCTGTAATACTTTAACAACTTGTTTCTGTTTAGAATGTGCTGTTTGGTAATCTGACTGAACAATGTAAGTTGCAGTCTGTTTTCTAAACATATTACATTTCAATATACAGTATGGTAAGAGTACTGTATCTTTCAGTTTCCCTTTAGTCGAATGGCTTCTTTTATTTGCGCCTTCTGTATTCTGGACCGGTATCCAAATACAGAGCTTTATGGGTTCTCCAGCTCACTTCAGTCGAAAGGATGCTTTTAATGTACAAAATGAAGGTTATGTAGAATGGCCATTTCCTTTGAAGTGAAGGAGAAAGATCACTAGTACATAGCATCATCTCCACATATCAGTGCACATGTGGCTCTGGATGGGAGCCCTCAGTTGAGGGGAGGGGCTGGACTGTGAATAGAGTTGTGCATGTAAGTGTGTAAAAGTTACCTAAAGTTGAAATTCCATGTAGCTGTGTGTGTAGGTGGGAGAAGTCCACAGTACATTCTCAATGTATATGAGTTTATAACTACAGTTGCTTATGTAGCTGAACTGGTAAAGCTAGTGTTAAATGGAACATTAGTTTACCTGTTCCACTGAGTAATCAAATTGTAGTAAAACTGTCTGAAATATATCTGTAATATGCATGCTTCTCTCCTGCCCACATCTGTGGCTCTGTAGGATTGTGACATTAGTAGGCTTGTGAAGAGGCGAGTTTTTTAAAGCATTTTCTCTTCTAAATATCCTCTCTCTTGCTGTGATTTAAATTTAGCTCTCAATTAAGGTATTAGATAACATTAGTCTGACACTAGAACAAGAGAATAATTGATCCCTTCGTCTTGTATCAGCATCTAACTAGGCAAGTGGGAGTTGTCATGATCATTTTTTGTATATTTTCAGATTAGCCTTGCTGTGGTACCACACTGTAGTTCGTCCCTTTTTTGCTTTGGATGGCAGTGATACCAAAGCCGGACTGCAAGAAGCTAAGGACATTCTTCAGAAAAAAGAAGCTGCTTATCCAAATTCCTCTCTGTTTATGTTCTTCAAGGGAAGGATACAACGCTTAGAGGTACTGTAAAGTTTCTCTAGTGCTTCTTTGAGATTCACTTAATCTAAACTTTTTAAATAAAGCCATAATTTCAGAGCAAAACATGCAGAATAAAAAAAGTCCATCGATTTTGTTGCTTTTCAGTATCGGTATTAACCGTAGTAGAGCCAAAAGGCTTATTACACCTAGCACCTGCTAGTTATCCTTGAAACATGACCTTTTGAGCTTTTTTATTTTAAGCAAACAGCATGTCCTATGGCAAAGGAAAGGCACTTCATCTCTCATATCTAGCTACTGTTCTGTTGGTGGTAAAGCCAGAGTCTTCCTGCCCCCTTGTGGCAAGAGAAATTAACTTCCCTGAAATTAGCACCAGCAGCTCTGTTCAACTTGCCACTGGTGATCCATCATATCATATACAAAGCTGAGTATTTATTTATGTTTTGTTGCTAATTTTTCATAATTAGCACTTAATTACTGGAAGTATTGCTCTATGCTGATCTGGTTTCCTTTTCCCTGTGGCACAAACCTCACTAGGGCTCTTCATGCTGAATCCTCACAAAACTCGCAGGCCCTCTGCTTTTTTCCTCATAGTCATCTTAAGATTCTGTGCATTACTTGGAAGTTAATGACTAGCCTTAAATGAATTATTGTGATAATCTTGCCAAAGTACATACCATTCTAGCAGACTAGATGCTCCTACAGTCTAGAAACAACTGTTTTTGCTGTATAGTACTCTCTTCTTTTTCTCTGTGTGGTAAACATCAAGCTGCATTTTGGTTGCTCTTTAACATACTAACCCTCAGACTTGTACTGTTTGGGGAGAGATGGTGCATGCATTTTCCATTTACAGCGGTAGTCCCATGTTCTAGCTTTAAAGTACTTCTGAGCATTCATAACAGATTTGAACCATATTTTCTCTGCTGCATCTTCTCTTCCAGAGTTTTATTGTAATCACCCAAGCCAGAACCTTCTTCCTGGTTTTAAGACTTTCCAGAGTTTTATTGTAATCACCCAAGCCAGTTCAGAACCTTCTTCCTGGTTTTAAGACTTCGATTATTGTGCTGATCATGTTGAACTTCTGGTATCACCAAGTGGTAGTGGAGCTTTCTCTAGAATGTGCCTTCTTGTTTTCAAAGGCTACCTTAAAAGACCACAAAAAGAATACGTCCTGTGAGGTGTGGGGTTTGGCCACAATTCTTACAACTGCCCACAATACCCTAATGCAGGGGTGGTCAAACTGCAGCTCGGGAGCCACATGAAGCTCTTTCTCACAGTCTAATTTAATTTTAATAAAAAGCAAATTTGCATATTTTTCAATAAAAATGTGTGTGTAATATTTGTCCATGCCTTGCAGCTCTCAGACATCTGACGCTTATTCTGTGTGGCTGTTATGTTAAGCAAGTTTGGCCACCCCTGCCCTAATGTGTTCTTACAGGGGAGGTTGGTAAGGCTATGCATAGAAAGAAGCTAATTAGTTTATAAAAATTAATAGAATAGTTTGTATTGTTTATGAACATTTGGTAGCACTTTTCCCTATGTAGTGGTATGTGTGGTGTTTAGCTCCTTCTGAAATCTCGGAGGACACAAACTACATAATACCGCACAACACTTTTCTGAGTTTGAACCAGTGCTCAAATTACAGGGCAGCCAGGGAAGGGAAGACAGTAGTACAGAGACTTGTAAGCCAAGGGGCGTTTGATCAGTAAGTAGAACAACCTACTGTGCATCACTGCTGTCCTGTACCATCTGCCCTGCCTCTCAGTTGATGCCTCTTCCCTGGGGAAGTCTCTCTTGAGTGATCCCAGGATTTATGGTTATTTCCCTTTGTGATTGCACCTCAAGTAGGTCTCTGGAGAGCAGCCTGAATAGCCCAGACTAGCCCAAGCTTGTCAGTTCTTGGAAGCAAAGTAGAGAGAAGAGGAGAAGAGATTAGATTTATACCCCACCCTTCACCTGGAATCTCAGAACGGTTTACAAACTCCTTTCCCTTCCCCTCCCCACAATAGACACCCTGTGAGGTAGGTGGGGCTGAGAGTCTTCCCTTGGTGGGTGTTGTTTGAGGCAGTTCTCATTGGCAGAAACATACCCAACCTTTAAGGTCAAAATTATATCACGGGAAAACTGAACTGTAGCAGCTCTAATAGCCCAAACTAGCTTCATCTTATCAGAAGCTAAGCAGGACCAATTCTTGGATGGGAAACCATCAAGGAAGACCAGGGCAGACTTTTGGTTTTGGTGCAGCAAGATCGAGGTGAGCTGTGGAGCTCTGCTCCAGCAGCCACTCAAATTGCACGGTTTGGGGGAGTTTGGGCTGTCCAAACTCCTAGGGGGGCCTCAGGAGAGGGGTCCCTGAAGCAGAGGGAGCAATGAAGACCAGACACTGGTGGCGGCTTGGATCTGGAGTCTTTTGTCTGCCCCGAAGCCCCAGCCCCACCATATTGGCCCTAAGCTGTGACTGCCAGATTTGGTGAGAATCAAAACTAAGCGTATTTCTACAATAAATCACTTTCTACATCAACTGCAAGAAGATACTTAACAAGTAAGCTTTTTTTCTCTCCGTACGTGCATGAAATATTTGCTGAAACAGAGATGAGGAACTCAACCAGGCTATGAGAAAGTTCAGAAAGAAAGGGGAGGTAGGGAATGCCTATTTAGCTATCCCTCCCCCCCTCTATTTGGAAGCCACTTTCAATCTAAAGGAAATAACATCAAAAGGACTAAATCATTAGAAGAATTTCACTGTGCTATTTATCTAACTGGTTGTAAACTAAAGAGTATCTGGTGGATTCTCATGTCTAGTCTAAACAAACCTTAATGGTTTGGCTATTTGACTAAATTGCTCCGTGGGGGGAAAAAGGCTACTTTTCAACTGATAACAGAAACAAGAACATTTTTGATGCAGCTCTGCTCCCAGTGCAGCGTAGTTTGTGTCTTTTGGCAGACCATGTTCAGGAGCTTTCTTGCAAATTTTACCAAGTAGAAAGTCTGTTGGAACAACCCTTAAATGAACCAAAAGATTTGAGTGAAGAGCTGACTTTGGAAGAGGAGGACTAACT